>NC_134366.1:120619951-120922982 GCF_035582795.1 Mycteria americana | reverse complement strand
CACCTGCTTTCCATTGCAAACAACCACAAGAGCAAAGCCTCTCTGTTGCCAAACCCTTAAACCTGTGTATGTGTTCTCTAGCTAAGTGTAGCACTAACCGTCTATATAACAGGAGCAATTCCTGTTGGTAATTAGCACCGTTCAAGTTGGTTTTTAGGAAACTCTCTTTTTCTGTGAGAAATCCTGCCACCTATGAGCAGAAACTTGAAACGTCTCCTCCACAGACTGCCTCGAGGTGTTACAGCTCTACCTAGAATTTGGACAGGAGTGGTACCTGCCTGTCAGCAGCCTTCTTGCTGTTTTGAGGTGGCCTGACATAGATTGGATGCATACGCGTTAAGAAAAACTTTCAGTTCATTATATTGGGAATCATGGTCAAGGATATCTGTGCACTGAAATAAACCCCTGTAGTTTGTATATTGTTGTTGATCCTTTATTACTTTGGACGGCAGATATGTAAAAATGGTTGCTTTCTGCCTGCCTTATACCAGCAAGGGTATATTTAGCAAACCTAGTGTACCATCAACTACTCAGGTGATTAATATTTAATTAATCTTAGCCTATAAATAAATAAATAAACCCCTCAGTGTCACTGCACCTAGAAGAGCTACTCCTCTAATCTACTGGTGGAAGACGGTGTTTCTTGAAAGCAAGGATATTATGTTTGGTCTGACAGGAAGTCACTCAGCTTTCACTGTACTGCTTCTCAATTAAGCAATTTCACTGGAAATTGGTAAATTCATGGATTTTTTTTGACAAAGGGTGAGAGTTATAAAATTGCAGATTTAAAAAATAGATTTAGGATTTGGCTTTTGTTTAGTTTTTATAAGAATACTGAAGCCTGACAAAGAAGAAAGCAAGCTAGTAGGCTTCTCACATGATCTCTGTATATTCAATCTGGTCATTGTCCCCGTTTTACTTTGGATTCTCTTCAGGTTTTAGGCGCTATTTATTTACCTCAGATATATTTGAATTCTGAATACCAGGACTCTTTTCTTCTCCTGCAACTCATTCTCATCATCTCTGTATGGTAAAACATCAGAATCTATGTCTTTTGTTTGTGTTTGGATGTCAATATGCTTAAATAATTTTCTTTCAAAAAATTCTAGGTTTACTTGCTGAGTAGATGCTTTCAGTTCGCCTCTTCAATACATGAACAATTTAATTCTCATTCTTTTTTCCTCTTCCAACCTACTATATTTGCAGTTTTCTACTCTTGCACGTCATCTTCTGCACATGATCTGCTTGGATTCAAACCCACTTTGACGAATGACAGTGATCTATTTCAAAGAACTTGTGAGCTTAAATTCACCATCTCAAATGTACCTTGTATATTGTCCAGGGGCTTTTAATTTTGCTTGGATAAGCAAGAATATACTTTCTAGTAAAAAAAAGCAGCAATGAAGTAAGTTGCAGAGTTGATCAGTAATCATTACATCTGCCACAAAAAGCCAAATACTGGATTAATTTTTCTCCTCTATAAATACATTTTTTTAGTGCTAAACAAACTCCTACCTTGGTATTATCTGATATATACTAATGGAGCAACAGGTGTCAACAGCTGAAAGTGCACTCCTTCCAAAACTCAATCTAGTTTCATTAATAATGCAAGTTTATCTGAGAAAGCTGTTCCCAAACACTCTACATGCTGCCAGCTCACTGAATGCATGCCTGGACTGCATAAAGGCAGTAAGTTTCAAATAAGATGGAAAAAATTATTCCTTCCTTTCTGAAAGTTTTATCATTTATCCCTCTAACAAAAAGATGAACACATACCCTTTATTAGAAATTGTTAAGCAAAGATTATACCTCTGTATTCCAATGGAGATGAGGTATTCCATATTCAATCTTAGAGATTTAATATTCTTCTATTAACAAATATACAGAAGCGATGTCAGCAGAATTCACTGGTGAATACGACAGGAGTTTGCTGTTACTCCTCTGACAGACTGATCACTACTACAAAGACACTGAGGGACTGAGTCACAATATTTACAACATTAAATATTGGAAAAATAATATCAATTGGGATAAGCTATTAACTGCTCATCTAATGTGCATATATAGAGGTTTACATAAGCATATATTACCATTACACTGTGGAGATGCCTTGTTATTTACACTACAGTTCCAGTACTACCGTTAAGTCTTTTCTATCCTCCATTTAAATCATGACTGTCTAGATACATTTTTCAGACAAGTTTTGAATACTCTGTCATTCTGGACAACATTATAGACTAGCCACCTAGCAGAACATTCTTCTGTCTGCTAAGGATAAAAAAATATGGTTGGCGATGGTAACTCACCTAACCATCTTTCTAATAGAATTTATTTTGTATTTTTCAGTTCAACTACTGCTTAACTCATGGCAATCTTCCAAGTCAATTAACATTCAGAGGAATAGGAAAGCAACTATGTACTAAACAGGTTCAACCTTGCATTTTACAAGAGGCTTCCATGGTTTTAATCTGATTTTTTTTATTAGCTTTTTTAAGGTTGCTGAAATCTTGCTCTATATAGAACACATTTTATATTTCAAATATATCACAGAATAACCATTACAACAGCTGTAAAGTCTCACTTAGGGAATTGTTCCAAAGTTGTTGAGAGGTGAAGAGTGCTGAAAAGTGAAATCTTAAAATACTCTCAAGCTGGAGAGGCTGTTCTGCTTCTGAAGACTGGTAGTTTAGCTCAAGGTTTTGTCTTGACAATAACATATGCTTCTCCAATCTTTTGCTGTCTTTTTCCTTTTTATTTAGGAAATTAGGGTAGTTATTTTATATGCCAAGGTAATTAAATGTAACACAGTGAGCTATGATTGTGAATTTATAAAGTAGGTAATAAAACAGGTGATAAAAGAGGAAAAAACCTCCAATTCTGTTGCATAAATCTAGGCTTTACAGGCTTTTCCATTCCATCTTGGTACACCTCCTGTTTCCAAACTGTACTGAAATACATTTTTCCAGATTAGTCATGGAGAGTACAAAGACAAAGCGTGGTAAAGCAGTTCCAATTTATATAGAGTTGAACAGACTGGTTACAATTCCTTGATGGTTACTACTGACTATCCAATCAGCAGCAAATCTAGCTTAAAATAATTTTTGATGAGCAAAATAAACTACAGATGAATCCTGCTGTCCATTAATCCATAGTCACAAAACACTGATCCACCTCAGCTTCTTCTTTAAAGATGTAATCATTATTTAAGAGAGTACCTATCCTACAACGATTCTATCCTCCTTCTTAAAGAGTATTGCTAAGATTTTAAACTGCATTTTGGTTACATAAAGGAAATGCCCTTTCCCTTTGCCCCAGTGAACACAACAAAAAAACCCTAAAAACAGATTTTGTGGTAGAATGTACATATGCCACTTTTAGAGAGACAGATTCCCCTAATTTATATGAGACAGAAGACTAAGTCCTTTCAAAATAACCAAACCCCGTGTATTTTAACCAACAGCTTTTATAAAACAGTCTCAGAAGCATTTGAAAGCAGGGTGCAGGAGTACAACAAAGGAAGAAAGAAAAGAAACTATCCATCTGCCTAATCCACCCAGTAATGCTACAGAACTTCATACTCAGAACTCAGTACGGTCTCAGAAATCTTAAATTAGCAGCTGGCACTACCTAGTTTTAAAAGAGAAAGAGAGTGGGGGAGAACACAAAAAATGTTCTCTTTCATATTTTCGCTTTGTTCAGAACAGATTGTATACTGTACCGGAGCTACAGCTGAGTGACCTGAGCACCTAGAAGAGCATGCACTAAAGCAGGCAGAGGAGAGACGAGAGGAACTGTGGAAGAGTACTTGACAGCGGGAGAGACACAGCGGATGAATGCCAGGCAAATTAAAGGGGATGGAAGAGGGGAGAAAAACCCAACCCATTCCCAAAACACCGAGATGATGTCTTCAGTTCTGAGATAACCAGCTCATGGGGAGAAGCATGGGCACGAGGTAGTCTTCATGGAGAATGCCCTAAGCATACAATTCCAAATACTGAAGTCTATAACATTTTAAACTCCCAAAGCAGACCAAAAACCCCACTGTAGGTATTTTGCTGTAGTAATGCCATTTTAAAATGGAATCTGTATGAAGTTTATGGGGATCGGTATTTTCCAATTTGTAGTTGAACTATTTTATACATAATTGTTTTATAATATAAAGCAAGAAAAGCAAATAGGCTTTAGCCAAATTGCAAATTCCTGTACTCTAAGTGTTAATTGAGCCTATGCATATCATAAACTTTGAGGCCTCTTCATGTGATGTCTGATCATTCATTTTACATATTCAGCTCACACAAATACTGGAAATAAAGTATTTGTTGGAAAATTGGAAAGAGAAAGAAACAAAAGAAAATTGGATATTTTCTTTACAGTGCTATCTCCTTAATTTTGAAAGATACTAGTTAAAAGCTGGGGTTACCAGTTTGTTACTTAGTTTTGAGAAAAATGTCCTGAAATGAAAGCAGCAGTCAGTTTTCACAGCATTTTTCATGGATGTAGAAGCATAAACATCTGCTTTTGTGTCTTTTTTTTTTCAAGTTTCTCCAGGCTTGAAAAATAGTTATGCACCATAAATATCACTCTATGAGTCATTTACTTAAGTGAACAGCTGCCTGCTAATTAGCCAAATGCTCTCCATTTTAAATCATACAGTTAAATGAACACACCGCAACAGGCACAAGAATGAAGTGCAGGAACTTTACAAAAATGATGAAATGGCAGAAACTTGTTATTTCCGCAGCAGCACACAACACAGGTCATTTCCTTACTCTGTATCTACGGACTGACACACATGATCATTTGCAGTAGACTGTGGATCTGAGTATAGAAAACCAGGCAAACACCACAGAGTCTTGATTAAATATATGAAATGATACAGCTTTTAGACCACCACTGTTTTCTACTAATTTAATAATGTTAGCTTTGTTTTTTCTCACAGAACTGCTGAACAGTGCTAACAACTGAAGAGCCAGATTAATAGGCATTAGCAAGGGTGGCTGTTCATGTTTACTGGAAAACTCTTCTGTTCTGCAGTGATTTAGAAAGCTAATCAAATCTAGACAAAAGACGAAGTAAGCATGCCTTCCTGGAAGAAGCCAAACCAAAACAAAACAAAACACCTTTTTCTCACGACCATTCTTGTCCATCACTCAAATCTTATATTTTTTTTTATTAGCTTAAGTGTGGGCAATAGAAAAGAACTGTACAAGTCAGGACTTCCCTTTGAGCCTCACATCCTGCCTTCCTAAATAGAAATTCTTTTCACCTTAAACACAATAAAAATCCAACATAGATCCACAGTTCTCAAACAAAACTCAGGTGGCTGAAACAAGCCCATGTGCATAACGAGAACAAAGCATCTCATCTATCTGTGTAACTCATGCTATGCAGGTCCACCTTTGAAGGTCACTAGGCTTTTGGCATGCTTTTGCAAAGTTACTTTGGGATAGGATTTAGAGTTTTTCATCGTCTATTTGAATCTTCAAGCAATCAAGAAAAGTCAGTTGACATAGGAGCTAAGAAAGTCAGAGCCATAGGATCCAAGAAACCAAAATTTGAAATCCCTATTTGAAGTACATTTTTTCATTAAATTCTCAATTCAGATTAAACCCAATGTAAAAAAAAAAAAAACAACAACCAACAAAACAAACAAACAAACCAACCAAGGAAAAAATACTCAGGTAATTATTTTTTCCTGAGAAACTCTGTTTTTCACAGGAAACTGACACAGCTTAAAGAGAGGGCTATTGTGCGTGGCTGGTCACATTCTGACCTGATTTTCACTAGGAAGAATAATGCACACATTCCTTTTTGTTCTTTATTCATTAAAACCGAGAGGTATGCTTAAACAATTAACCAGGTCTACAATATCATTACAACAGTGACCTCCAGTGAAAGGTAACCATAAAATGAATCACTCACTGACAGGATAGCCATAGTGAGGGGCTTTAAAAATTAAATAGCTTTGCAATATTTGCCATATTTCTATTTTCTTTCAGAAACATTCAGTAGAGATAGAAGCTATGAGTACTTTATGAACAGTGTTTCAGAAGTCCAGTATTCTACACCTTTGCTTACATTATCAAAATAATTTCTGAAATGGTGTGTGATACATTTAAAATAGAATTGTGTGAGATGTGATTGTTTGCAATAGAAAAAGACTTGACTTGATAACCCCCCAAAATCCTTTAAAATCCTACATTCATAATGATAATCAATACAGAAAAATCCCAGGAACTACAGATAGTTTGTGTTATTTTAGTATGATCCCTGATAATACTTTTCTACCATCAGTTACTAATTAGACCCTGAACTCTCATTTCAAATGACCTTATGTTACTGGGTTTTTTCATTTTCTCATCAGTGCATCAGAGTTGGGGGCTTAAAGTGACATAGAATTAGTACACCTACCTTCCTGATGGTTTATCAGTTTTACAGTGATCCATCTACTCATCCAGTCCCACAATCCTGTGAAATCTGTCCAGTAAACCAAGAAAAACTAAAATAAAAAATCCACTCCCCACACATACAGGCTGGAAATGAGTGTCCACAGATCCTGCTGATTTCTATTTCAAATGCAGTCTATGAACTTTTGAATTTTGGGTTTATAGTTGCTATTCTGTTCTTTTGTAAGATGTAAATGACTTCTTGAGGCTTGGAGCCTACGAAAGGAAATGACAAGTGGACAAATAACTTCTGCTCTAATCTGTGCTGCCACTCAGGAACCAATTATTTTAAGGAAGGTGCTTTGCAACGCGCTCCTTTCGTTCTGCTTTCCTCTGTATTTGCAAAAAGAGTGAATATACTGCAGTAGTTAAAAAAGATTTTATCTCAAAACAATGAATAGTCACAAAATGAAAAGCTTTGCACAGAACCTCAATTGTTTTACCAAGGAGGGAGAGGGCAAAATTTGTTATTAAAAGATGCAGGTGCCATCTGTTCATTGGGAAAATAAACTGCATCATTCACCTAGTATGTCTCTCATTCTTGCCAATACGCATGATTCAAACAGAAGTCACATATTTTTGCAAAGGTTATTCATATTGCATATGGAGAATGAACACTTACTGTTTAAGCACAGACATCCCCTCTTCTTACCAAGAGCCTTCAAGAAGGCCCCCTGCAACAAAAAGTGACTGAATCCTCATAAACCATATCTTTCTGAATCAAGCTCTCACCCGGCCAGCAATCCCCTTCTTGCTCTACTGACAACACCATGTGCCAAATAGGCAAATTCTTTTAGGAGTGAAACAGCCACAGGTATAGCTGGGGCAGGATTTGAGTACTGTTACATAAAGATTAACTATTTGAGCTCCATCTTGTTGTGAAGGGATTAAGCCCAGCTGCGAGGAGAACAATAACAGAAAAGGGTGTAAGGAAAACAAGAAACTTTTCAGGAAAGGGAAGAGGACCATACGTTTTGGGTTTCAAAGCCAAAAGTCAGAACTGATTTGCATAGCGGATTACAAACGTTCATGTTCATGAAAACTGCCTGGACTGTGGGTCAGGAGTCTGGGCACAGCCAAATGCCTTTTTAGCTTGAACTGTTGAACTGCCTATGACTGTTGTGTGTACACAGAAAAGACACACCAATGTCCACAGAGACACACCAAAGCCAAAAGACTGCAGTACGTTTAAAAAAAGTATGCAACCATCAAAAACTGCAGCAATAACAACAAAAAACTGCAAACCATAATCAGAAGTTCTTAGCTTACACAGTCAATTATTTTAAATCAACTGTTTCTTACACAGAATAAATAACAAGACACAGGAAGTAGAAAATCGAATTTACATGGATAGCTTAATTATTTCTACAAAGTGATGATATGTCTCTTTCATCTTAAATATCCTAAAAATGCAGAAATTGGTCTGAGATGCTTCTCTCCACAGGGTTTAGTGACAGATTTTTCCTCTTTGTTCAGAACATTCAAACTGAATCAAAGTCACCTTGAACTTCTGTGCGCTAGTTTGTGTAAGGAAGACATACAAAGCAAATGAAAAAACAAGACATACAAAGCAAATGTGCCCAGGTGGCCAAGAAAGCCAATGGCATCCTGGCTTGTATCAAAAATAGCGTGGCCAGCAGGACTAGGGAAGTGATCGTGCCCCTGTACTCGGCACTGGTGAGGCCGCACCTCGAATACTGTGTTCAGTTTTGGGCCCCTCACTACAAGAGAGACATTGAGGTGCTGGAGCGTGTCCAGAGAAGGGCAACGAAGCTGGTGAAGGGTCTGGAGCAGAAGTCTTATGAGGAGCGGCTGAGGGAGCTGGGATTGTTTAGCCTGGAGAAAAGGAGGCTGAGGGGAGACCTTATCGCTCTCTACAACTACCTGAAAGGAGGCTGTAGAGAGGTGGGGGTCGGTCTCTTCTCCCAGGTAACAAGTGATAGGACAAGAGGAAATGGCCTCAAGTTGCGCCAGGGGAGGTTTAGATTGGATATTAGGAAATTTTTCTTCACTGAAAGGGTTATCAAGCATTGGAACGGGCTGCCCAGGGAAGTGGTTGAGTCGCCATCCCTGGAGGTATTTAAAGGACGTTTGGATGAGGTGCTTAGGGACATGGTGTAGTGGTGGTCTTGGTAGTGTTAGGTTTACGGTTGGACTCGATGATCTTAAGGGTCTTTTCCAATGTATACGATTCTGTGATTCTGTGATTCTGTGAAAAATCAGTCAAGACGTTTGAATATACAGGTTCTGCAGCAGTGAAATGAAATTAATTTATATTCCTAGATTAGGGGGCAAAAAAATCAAGAGTAACTTCCCTTTCTCATTCTCTCCTTTTCTCACTCTCCAACCTTATATATGTGTTCTATAGCACAGGACATTTTCATATCTGTATTAAACTTAGAGTGCTACTTGCCTGGAATAAGACAGCTGTGCATTTTACTGATAACCTCAGCTGTAGGTCAAAAGTCTACACACAGCTGGAAGTCTTCCTAGCATGACCAGCATATGACTCTATGCACTGTGTGCCCAGAGGCAGATCAACACCCAAAGACTTTCCATCTACCTGTACAATTACAAAAGCAAAGTTCACAAACTCTCAGTCTTCAGCTTTGTATCTCTTCAGTGTGCGTGGTTTAATATGCATATGGGGCTTGGTGTCGCAAAAGGATGTAATTCGTTTAAAAGCCTTTATGTATTGTCTCACCAGTGCAGGTGAATTAAACTTGGATGGTGAAGAACAGTTACCATCCTGAGCTGTTTGGTCTACTTCTCTCCAACGGATTCCCATCAACACTGCATGGATGGGCAAACCACTTATGAAGCATATCCTGAAACCATCACAGCTAACAGCCTGATGCTTTCAGGCAAACCAAAATTGATTCTAGGCTGTAAATTGTAGCAGGAGATGCTTAACAAAAAGCTCAGTAGTTTACACAGTGTGAGTAGGGCAGACTACTCAGGAGAGCTGCGTAATCAAACAAAAAACTGTCCCTGCCCAATGGCAATACTCAAAATGGATCTAAGCAGATTGATGCTTTGAAATCATGCAAGTGCTAAACAGGGTTTTTTTCAGTAACATTGTCACATATTTACTTTTGCAGGCAATGCAGGTATTTCTGTTAATCTCCTGCTTTGCAAACTCAGAAAAAAACAAAAAAGAAGACAGCTCTGTCAGGGTGGGTTCTGTAACAGCCTACTGAGAGTGCGCAGCTCCTCCAGAGAGTGATTCTAACTTTCCGAGACAGTTAGCTAAGATATAGAATTGCTTTCTGAACTCTCACCGTTCCTTGATCACAAAGCAAGATTAGGTGATGCTCTCAGACAATGCACCTAACTCTTAAATGTTCAGTTGGATGTCTCCTATCCTGAGCAAACTTCTGTTCTGATTCAGGTTTCTCCTCACCATGTATTTCCTCTTTTCTCAGACAGAAAAAAGAAAAGAGAAAGGCATTTCAGCCACTTTGTGCACTAGATTACTACCTGTCTACTGAATTTTGACATTAGAAAGGTTCTCCTAATGTTCAACCTAGATTTTTCCTCCTTTAATGCTATCATATACTCTTAATTACATTCCCACTTTCTTCTATGCTAAATAGATCCACTGTTACTATTTATGGAATTTAGAAGAGATATTTCCAAGTCTATGAACAGTAAAAAGAGCTTGCTCTTGCATTTGATAAATGAGTAGATACCATATCAGAACAAAAGGAAATAACACGCTTCTGAAGACACACTTGGCTTTGCCTTGTCAAATCATCCACATGACTCATTTAAATCTCAAGTATTCTCTGTGGGATTGGCAGGATACCATACACATCTGAGGCTGAGGTCATACTAAAACTTCACAGATAGTCTTTTCAGCCTGGGAGTTCTTACTGATATGCATGCATTACTTATTTCCTATGGAAATCAGAATTTGTGGATCATTATTAGTAACAGCAAAAATGTGAGCTGATAATATCAGATGAGATGTCAAAATGCATTTTCTCAGGTAAATTTGTACTCAAATTCTAGCTTTAATATTTAAAAAAATTATTAGCTAAATTATCTCTAAAACTAAATATCAATGTAGTAAGATGATTTATGTTTGGTGAGTTTCATGATTTATGTTACTCCACACTTCCTTTGCATACAATTTGCGTTAAAATTCTTTTTCTCGCCAAGTAACCTTTTCTTTGAAAAGAGGAATAAGAGGAAGCTGCCATTCAGCCTAAATTAGATAATTTCTAAATTCTAGCCAGACAAGGTTATTTTCTCCACACCTCCAACTACTTCACTAGGTGCCAGTATCCTAAGATCATACCCAGCATGTTGCATATATCTGAGAATCTAAAAGCCCTCCTAAGCATGTTCAGTTTGGAACAAATCTCCAAAATAAAAAGAACTTTTTTGCTGCTTCTGTTCCATAATGTGATTTTCTTTTAACACTAAAACTTCATGGACTCATTACCATTTGAAAAAGATAGGAGGCAGTTTACCTACCACAGAGTCAAAAACAATTTTCTTATGAACTTTACTATGGCAAGGAAAATAAATTAGAAATAAAGGTCGATGAAGAAGACCAAGTAAGATTTGATATTTTCTGTAAAAAAAAGCCCCAGAGTGGTTTATGGAAATGATAGATGCATACAGAAAAATCACATAAAATCTCTGAAAGAAAAATGGTACTGATTTCTAAAGCTAACAGAAAACTTTGTCAAGTAAACTAATGATGGGAGCAAGTGACACTTATCTACTCCCTATTACGATTTGGTTTTGAGTTCAGCACGCTGTTAATTTATGCAAAATCCTGTAATTTTTTATAATGTAAATATATTACTTCTAGGCTGCTTTATTAGTCTTACTTTCTAAATTGTAAGGTCTTTGTGATAGATGCATTTGTAAAGTTTGTATGTTTTTACAGTAGCTTGTACAATGGAGGCCTGACTGGGTACACTGGGTACTCTAAAATAAACTGATAAATAGGTATCAATACAATATTCTTAGAAAAGTTGAGATCTGTTAAGAAACATATACCGAGACTGGTTTTTCCTTTTTCTTTTTTTTTGCAGATAATGCATCTGCCTTTTTTGTGAAGGGGAGAAAAAAACAACAACAAAAAGTTTTTAGTCACTTAACATCATATTTTGCAATATTAACTCAATATGAAAGCAAATAATAGTTGGTCGCCTCAGACGTTCAAAATATTGGCAGTTACTTCATTAAAATTCATGAGAGTTCTTTGAAGTTGCATGGATTTTTTGATAGATTTTGAGAAATGAAAGTGAAAAATCCATACTAAGTATACAGAAACACATAATGTGATTTATGAACAGATTTTCAATCTGGAAAAAGAGGGGGAAAATAAGAGGCAGGGCAAAAAATGGAATGAGAAAGAGATTTAATTGCACTATAAATGAACATTATTATTGTACTTCTCAGCCTTAAGTGAGGAAGAGAACAGTCTTCCAGAAAACACAGCATATACTGTAAGAAATTAGGTTTTAAGTCACACAAGGAAAAAAAAGCCTCAAACATGCATCATTTGTAAGGGTTTCTTCTCCCTTAATTACAGATATTTGATGTGATATTAAATGATTAAGAGGATCAGATTGTCAGTTTTCATCAGCAGACAGTTAAGTAAGATGACAACAAGTAGCTTTTGAAGAATGTTGTGAGAGGGGGCATCTTTACAAGAAATCCCTTGCTATTGCAACATGGAAATTCTTCTCTGAAATCCTTTGTAGGTCAGTGCTGAAGATTAACACTTTAGTGAGATGAGAAAAATACCAAGAAAAAGGCAAAGGGGGACAGATGAGCACAAAGCAGGCACTGACTCTGGCAGTCCACAATGACTTGAGAGGGAAATCCATGGATCCACATTTCTCATGTATCTTGTCTTCAGGGAATGCACATGATCAGGTATTTTCAGAAGTATCTATTTTCACATCTTGATTTTGATGCCTAATCTGTGACAGAGTCTGGTATCTAAGGAAACTGGAGGTGGATATTATGAAAAACTGGGATCTAAATTTTTTCCTCTATTTCAGTGTTCTGTATCAATGAGGCACTAACAGCCAAGGGGTTGTATGAGGATCAAAGAGTCAAGTGCTGGTGAAACACCTCGAATATGTGAAGTACAATTTAAAATCTGAAACGCTGGCTGGACTGGGCCCAAGTAGCCTCACTGAGCTGGCTTTACAACACTGGCTGATGCTGGTTGTACAGCTCCTGCCTTCAGACAGGGCTTTCTGAGGTGGAAAACAACCTTACAGCATCATCCCTCCGTTCCCACTGAATCTCGAAGTCTGCACACTCCGCTGCAGGACACTGCATTTCTTGATCTCACAATTTGTTCTTGAAGCCTGTTAATGACAGGTTCTTTGATACTTCTCTGATTCACCTGCTGAAACAGAACAACCACCCGCAAAATCGATTCAAATATATTTGCTTGCATTAAGACTTTGTTACTATGTGTCAGTCCTACAATATATTGTGTAATTACTCCCATGGATTTTGCTCACTGCCCCCAAAGTAGTGATTCAAGAATTGGTTTTGCATTAAATGCCTTTTTATCTTATTAATGAATTCCTCCAAAGGTAATTTTAAACTTTAGCTTTCTCACTTAAGGTGTTAAGCAAGAAAGTATTCTACTTCATGCACTAAATGTCATACCAAATAATTGCTCTAGTTAAAACTTATCATCCTTTGAAGAAGCCGCAGCATTTTTGTTCACCTGCAGTATTTTTGTTCACCTGCAGTGCTTGCTCTAGCTGCTTCAGTTTTCAGAGTCAAAATGATCATGCTGTCAGCTTTGATCACTGTGGATGCTTTCCAGGTTTCGCTCTTCCCTGGAATATAAACTTTAAAGTTAACTTAGATGAATTGCATTTAGTCATAATAACGCCTTGGCAATTTCTCTACCAGCCGAAATAGACAATTTAGGCAGCATGTAATAGTAAATCCTTTATGCTCACTTCACTTTTTCCAATGGATGTCTAAAGCTTCTCTCTCGTATATTAGAGCAGTCATTTTAAATAGTGCTTCCTAATGAGACGGGTCTATGGCACTAATCTCTGCACTACAGAGAGATGCAGTTTTAAGTAAAAATAAAAGGGGTCATTTGTTGCAAGCTTTTGTCTGAGTGACAAAGATGTTTAGACATTCAAGAAAACAGAAAAAGGCATTGTTACCTGAATATCCTAGAATTGTTTTATGAAAATTAATTACCTATACATGTTGCAGTTATGTAGTGTGAAATACATGTTCCAGAGTTTAATAGACTGGCCCAGTCTTAAAAACAGGGCAGGGGGAAGGGAAAAAAAAGAAAAAAGAAAAAAAAAAAACAGAAGCCATTCCTTGATATTCATCTTGCAGTTTTCGAGTTCTCATCCCCTTCGTATTCCAAGCAACACATCTCACCCTTTGCTATTTGCATCCTTTAAGTTCTGCAATACATTATTGCTTGTGCTGATACTTCTATGGACAGCATCAGTCCTCACAAACTCAAATGACGTTAACTTCAAAGCAGCAATGCCTAGAAAGAAACTTTGACAGACTTGGAGATTTGCCCACCGTCACCCAGGAAATCTCTTGCAGAGCAAGAATAGAAACCCCAAACTTTCATCTAACTTCTTGATGTCATTTTGACAATAAAGTGCCCAAAACTAAACACAAGCAATACTGGTTTCATTAATGCCACAACTGGAAGGCCCCATGCCCTGATGGACCTCTGTGAAGTATGGATTGCACATGCCTTCTGCTCCTTTGGCTGAGCACTGAGCACGGATTATCAGAGCAGGCAGTAAGAGTGGCAGGAGAAAGCTGAGAAACAGCACGGCTTCTAATTTGTGTAGTAGCTCCATCTACCCAAGTGGAGTTTCCTTGTAAAGACCCCCTGCCTAGAAAATGTTCTGCACAGTTTTGGAAAACAATATTCATTGCCTGTGATGAATATTTGTAAACCAGGAGCTTGTCAGAGTCTATGGAAAGAGCATTGCTGAAGGTGAGCTACTGCAGCTTAATGTTATTGTGTGCATCATTATCACCCACACAAACCTTTTGATGGATGGATGAATAATTCCTGTGTGTGGGAAAGTCACACCAAGTGATGGATTTCACCAGCATAAATATCACCAGCAATTAGCTGGAACACTTAAAAAAAAAAAAAAAAAGAAAAAAGAAAAAAGACAGTACAGTCAACACTTGAATTTGGAAATACATTAATTTTTAGATAAGTAATTCTAATTGAGTTTTATACATCATGACATAAGAGAGACTTCAGAATGGGATGAGGTTTGTTCTACCTTTAATATGATTCAAAAGGGATGCATAAATGATGAAACATCTATCAAAGGACAGTGAAAAATATTTTCAGTTTAGTTTTCCATCTTTTTTGCTAATGCAGAATATGAATATTCTTGTGTAATATGATCTCTATATAGACAGTCCCTCACAAATGATGTAATGAAATTCTCCATACCCAGTATTTGGCCAGCACATGTCTAACATTACTATGGATAAAATCAGTTTTGCTCATAACCAATACAGTAGATAGCTATAATACAGGGTGTCTCAATATCTGCTAAGGCAGAAGGCCCAGAGAGCTCTTCTTTCAGAACAGCCACTGATATTCCTGCCTAACAATCATATTATGCCTACTTTTCCTTAAAAATAGAGTATTTTCAAGAGTACTAAGACATACACTGCTGCTGTTCTTCGCTAACTTAAGTCACTCAAACTCTCCTTCTTGCTATGTATCATGCTTTGTAAGAAATACCAAATTAATCTATACAGTGTTTCTTAAATTTTACCAATATGTTCCAGGTTTCTCTGCATTCTGTAGTAGGAAATATGGCTATGAATCACTGTCTCTCTATCAAGAACTGGTCTACTTGCAGATAACTAGAAAATGACAAAGTGAGTGGCCAGAAAATGGAAGCAGAAAACTGAAATTGCTGGTGGAGGATCTCTGTGTCACTGAAGCACAAGAGTCATTTCTAAAGACAAAACAGAGAAGGGGTTGGTCAATCATGAACACCACTGGGAGAAGTCTCCTATGGTGGATGTTAAGTAGGGCCTGCAGTCAAGGGCTAAATAATAAAGCATCACAGTAGGCCAAATTGGCTTGAGGAGGACTTGAAAAGCCCTTACTTGAAGGGTGGAACTGACTTTAAAGACTTGCAGTTCTGTATCTGTATGTGACATGTAACATGTAAGTGACAGAAAGAAGAAAACAAAACAGATCTTGATGTAAAAATAAAGAAACAGATGTGCCTGAAGCACAGTTCAGCAGCTTCATGTATGTTAAAGGTCTTATTTTGGTATGAAATCAGAGTAGTGGAACAACAAATCAAATTTTAGGAACTTCACAGGTGTCATGGTTTAACCCTAGCCAGCAACTAAACCCCACACAGCCGCTTGCTCACTCCCCTTCAGTGGGATGGGGGAGAGAATCAAAAGGGTAAAAGTGAGAAAACTCGGGGGTTGAGATAAAAACAGTTTAATAATTGTAATAATTATAATAATAATAGTAGTAGTAATGAAAAGGAAAATAGCAAAGAGAGAGAAATAAAACCCCAGAAAGACAAGTGATGCAAGTGAAAACAATTGCTCATCACCAACAGACCGATGCCCAGGCAGTCCCCGAGCAGTGGCCCCCCAGCCAACCTCCCCCACACTTTTATTGCTGAGCATGGCATCATATGGCATGGAATGTCCCTTTGGGCAGTTGGGGTCAGCTGTCCCAGCTGTGTCCCCTCCCAGCTTCTTGTGCCCCCCCAGCCTACTCGCTGGTGGGGTGGGGTGAGGAGCAGAAAAGGCCTTGACTCTGTGTCAGCGCTGCTCAGCAGTAACGAAAACATCCCTGTGCTATCAACACTGTTTCCAGCACAAATCCAAAACATAGCCCCATACTAACTACTGTGAAGAAAATTAACTCTATCCCAGCCAAAACCAGCACAATGGGATATAACTGATTGATGTTATATGGTATATACTCTTAAATAATTGTTAGAAGTTGATAAATAAATAAACAAATAGGAGCATCATATCACTCTTTAGGTTGTACACGTATAAGATTAAACATTCCTCATTGGCTGCATGCTCCCTCCAATGTAATCTCTGTAGGATCAATGTCCTTTTCGAAAAAAATAAACAAACTATGCACACAAAACATTTCTGGGTCAGCACCTAGGCTATTTTCAAGCCTGCTACAATGTATGTATAAAAGAGTACATAACTACATATATGCTTACTTGATCTTATACTGAGTACACATATTAACCAAAAGATTAAGTGACATTAGGTATTGAGGTAGATGAGGCTTGGGAATTCTCTAAGACATGCACTGAAAGTTATGAACTGCATTTAGTGGAACATAGGGCCATGTAGGGTGGACCGTACGTACAGCTCCTTGGCGTCCAGATGGCTGCAACACACTGTCTTCTGGGAAAGGGTGTTTGAAGGTATTCTTTCCACATGCATTAGGTACTGACTTCTTCCATTTTTAACTGAAGGTTGTATTTTTTTCTTGGTTTGGTTCCTGCAGTTTATGTGGCACCTCCAAATTCTTTCCATCAATTTTGGGAATACTGAAACTCCAGCCCTACTTAATTCCTTGTTCCTTGGAGACATCTCTTGCACTTATTTGCTATCCCTAAAACTGTGAAGCCCTTGAGCTCAAGACAGATGGCAAGGCCTATTTAGTTACCAAATGTTCTTCTGAAGAGACAAATTCAGTTAGTGAAGAGGGATTACGTACGCCTAGACCTGGATTTTAACAGGTTACTTACTCCATTGAAAACACTATTTCAAATCATGCCTTATGGATGTTCATATTAAAAAAAAATCCATTATTTATATCTTTTGGAGCAAGGAGAGAGAAAGCAATCTTTAATTATATTATATATTATAAATTTTACAGCTTGAATCATCTGAAATAAAGTGGATCTATTTAGGAATGAGAAATGAGATTCCTATTTTTCCATTTTAGACTAGCAGAACTGGGTTTTCTGTCGTAATTGTGCTTTTTTAATGCTTAATTTACAATCCGACATGCAGTTTGGTACGGAAAATATGTATAAACACACACACATGCTCTCTTTCTCTTTATATTGTATACTTATACAGTATGTGGCAAACAACTGAAGCACAGCTTAAGACTCTGATAGCAAATAGTCCTGCCATTTGTTTTGAGATTCATGCTGAATTCTATTAATTTCCTTTTGACCATTAGGTGTCTTTCTTTCCTTCTTACTACAGGTTCATTGCATTTGTGTTCTCTCCTTTCTCTCTTAGGTGCAGAAGCACTTTGCTTCCCCTTAAGTCTCTATTTTGAGTCAGTTCCCCACAGGCATATATACTACTTCTGCATTTTTAATGATCTTATCCCTACTGTATCTAAGCTCCAGAATGAAACATTAATGTGCAATATCTTATAGATCAGAGATTCTTTCCTGTGTCTACACAATAAATTGGTCTTACATTTAAAAGGGAGTTTGGGACAAAGCTAGTTTTCTGTACTCCTTTTGGATCTGGTCATAGAAGCTGAAAATCAGCTACATATACGAAATACTTTGCGACTGTAGAGTTTAGATTGTTGTTTTTGGACACCTGGGATTTCCTGTGCGATTCCTCAGACCCAGCTATATAGTATTTCAAACACCAGGCCTCATCTTGCATGTTTTTAAAACTATTCTTTCAAGTCTGATTGAGCTGATGGAATTGCAATCACGGCATGAACTAGCAGACTGTTACCTATCTTAAAGACAAAGTTACCTTGGTTTCATTAGAAAGAAAACATGTTAGTACTAAACTAAAAAGAAGATGGTGAGCACAAGTAAGTATCCATATACAGATTCTTCATTAAGTTAATGAAATTGGCTTAAAACCAATGTGAGTTATAGCAAAAATCCTTTGGAGACAAGATCTAAATCAAGTTCAGCATTACAGTACACAGTAAAGATAGAAACATCAATCCGGCAGGTTACCACAGATGGTTTCACCTTCATTTTCCACATTCTGCTCCCAAGCAAGGAGTTGTGGAAAAAAAAGAAATAAAATATAAGATTATGCATACTTTTGATTGCAGTGCACAATCAAAATTCCTGTCCCTCCATTGACCTTCCTTAACTGGAAATGCCCTGAAGGACAGAGAGGAAGATATTCTGGCATTATCTGCCAGCACATTCTAGGGAAAGCAGACTGACTGCATTTCACCCTGGGCTGAGCTGCCAGGTTGCTGTGTGACCCTGAGTTCATCCTGTGCCTCAATTTATTCATCTTTTACGAATGGAATAATGACACTCATCCACCAATTTAAGGGTATCTAAGGAAAATTATTTATTGCTTGTATTATTTTACAATCTTGTTGAGATTTCTGGTTCCCTTTCAGGCATTTCAGTATCTTAAAAATGTTTTGGGTTGGGTTTTTTTTTTTTTAAGTTTTTAAGAAGCAAACTTGACAGTTGAATTTCACATCACATATTGACTGAATTGGAAGAGTCTGACAAATTAATGAAGAGAATGGAATATTACTTAAAGAAGCAGAAAAAAAAAAAAGCAGGCTAAAGAAACAATTTGAGTTGCTACTTCAATGAGGTAGTTAATGATTCAAATTAGCTTGGTAAAGGAATTTGAAATAGACAATCAATGCTTTGATGTTTTTTAATCACAGTAAACAGTAATCGTACCTCAAGCTGTATGGCTGAAAGGAAGCCTTGGGGAAATTAGACCACTGGGCCTATCAAAGTCGCTGAGCAGAATAACATTTTAAAATAACTTTAAAAGTATAACTTAAACTACACTAATGGACAGAAGTAATTTCTGCTATGTACTTTACAAATGGAAAGGCTACACTGGCCTAAGCTGCTGATGGCATCTCATCTGAAAATGACAATATATTCTGCTTTAATACCCTTTCCTCTTGCTTCAGAGGTTGACAGGCTGATAAATTGAGTGTCATTTGGCAATTCTGCACAGGGAAATTTCTCTGCAAACAAGTCAAAATTAGTTTCCGTATCTCTTCATTCCTGAATAGAGATTTACAACAATTGGGTGGCCCTCCAATACATTTCAGTGGTTTTAATAATGAAGTCCTCAGAACAAAATATTGTAGTCTTAAAAAAAATACATCAGTAAATGTACTCTGAGCTGATCTACCTGAAGTCTCTCTCGTTCTTTCAAAGGTTACTTTGTTTTTTTGAAGTAATTTGGACCTAAGCGTTGTCCCTCTTGCTCCTTCACCCCCCACAAAAATCCTATCCACTGACTTTAGTGACACTCCCACCTTAGGCTCTCTTGAGCTGTGGGCTGAAGGCTAGCTGAAATTTTCCCAGTGGGGATGTAGAATAAGCCATGTGAGCATGGTGGGTTTCCCAGTGCCTTTCTCTGATTTATTACTCTGTGGCCAGAAGGACAATCAAGTTCTAGACTTCTCCACAAAGAAAAAAATATGCATCTGCTCAGCTTAACAAAGCATTAAGACCCACATATATTATGCAGTACACCACATACCTTGGCACATGCAGCACAGGAAGGATGCAGTGGCTTTGGTAGGGCTTTTCCAATGCTGCCAATACGCTTGTCAGATAATTCAGTGGCTCAGACCCAAATACAGGTCTTTCAAGCCTATATTCAGTGAACACACACACACAGTGGCTAAGTTGCTGCTAACTTGAGGCAAAAGAGAACCAAAATTGGAGATCTGTCAAATGTGAGAGCTCTTCAGAGGGAAAAAAACACAAATCATGGCTTCACTCTAGAACACATTCTTATCTGTGTCTCCTACAAATACTAGAAAAGGTTTTCCAGAAGACGTTCAGCAAGGAATTCAATGTGTGTCACAGCATCAATATACATAATCTTGTAACTAATTTAATACTTTCTTCTCTATGTAGAAAGTAATAGAAGATACTTCCTGAATTGAGCATAACCTTTAGAGATGGCAAGTGTTTAAGTGGGAATCCCATACAGGTGTATTAAGAAGCATTAATATTTCACCAGTTTAGTAAGTTTAATATCGTTTAAAAGTTTAATATCATCAAAGCCATTTCAGCTATCACTGAAAAGACAAGAAAAAACTGCTGAAGATTTTGATAAAAGGATGTGCATGTATGTACACAGCTATGCACTGCTCATGAGCACCACTAATAATATATTAAAAACTTTCCCATATTTTTACTAAAATTTCACCTCTTTTTACTGACAAAAATATAAAGTGATGTGACATCTATTCAGAAGTTGAAAGAAAGAACGTAAAGGCAATTTGGGATTTACCAATGTAGACAACTCATAGGTGTAAAACTTGAATAGTAAATTCTTGTAAACACAGGCTAATTGTTAGCAATACCACTATTCTTAATGAGTAAACAACTCAGTATTTTCAGAGTTACCTTCCATTTTTTGAAAGTCTTGTTTATGAACAGCATTGGCTAACAATCAGTTTTAATGATTTAGTGATTGAATTTACTGATAGGTGTTTCAATCTCTTTGATATATCTAAACTCTGTTGAAATGAAGATGAGTCCTTCCAGTAATGTATACATTGTTTTGATGGAAGTTTTTGAACATTGAATTTATCAGCAGCTGTCTAGCCTGCAGCTGCTGAGGGTCAGATACAAAATTCTAAACATGCTCTCACTGGAGGCATTTAAAAAAAGATGTGTTAACACCCTACTCAGGGATTTGACATGCAAGACCAAGCTGCATTGGACTTTTTTTTCTGACAAACTGAGCAGCAATTTCAGAACGCATCTCATGTCCTCTAATGTAGCTCTCATGGCACAAAACTGCTTTCCAAGTGTTCTGACCTCCCTTAGGGTGCATATTTTTGGCTGCCTTTCTTCAAGTTGATCAGTTTTCATTGTTTCAAGATGAACATCTGATATTTTTTCTAGATTGAGAAACACACTTAGGTCTATTTGTTTGTTTCTCCTAGAGGTGCTTGCAACATCTAATGAATAAAATCTGCATACTTCATCAGCACACACTTTATTTTCTTTCCTCAACACTCACTTAAACATTAATGATATTGCATCTAACCCTATCTCTAGGTTTTCTCTTTAAGACGTCTGATACACATTGATTGTTGCAATTTACCAGCTCGGTTTCAGTTTCAGGACAGAGCAGTATTCTATTCAATATAAGGTAGGTAATTACAGCAGATATCATATGTCCTATTCTAAAACAGGAATATTGCACTGAATGCTCTATTGATTTAGATTCCCTTCCCTACCAGCCTCTTTGAATTACCGGAGCTGCAGATCACAGTCGAGTCACTCAGTGAAGAAACTGTCCTGGCTAGTTGTATTTAAACCAAAGCATTTTATATCACTGAAAACTGATCCCAAATGTGGGAGTGTTGTCAGCTCTGAGCATAATTTGGCATACACTTATCCTAGTATAGAATATCCTTAGGGATTCACTTCCACTACTTAATACATTGGAGTTGTAATTACATCCTGCTAGTATCGCAGCGTACAACCCTTCCAAGCAAGAACCCGTAATTACAATGTTGTGAAACTTCTGCTGCTCAGTAGTACAAATTACCATTGATCATTTTGGTGCAAGTCAGTAGACAAAATCATTCGTACAGCCAAAGTAAGGAGAAACAAAGGTGGCTTTACATCACCTTTACACTTTACCCTCTCTGTGTTGCAGACATCCAGTTGCCCTACGTTATTACACGATGATGGCTGCAATAAGCCCATGCAGAAATTATGAGCCAGAGTGAGTATGAGGAAGCAATTACAGCAATTCACTTTGTGACAAATACACGTCACACACAGTTTTGTCAATGTTAAGCTTCCTTTGCTGCAAGGTCTCCAAAACAGAGTTCAATGTACTCCCTAGCCTAGCAACAGCAAGACCATGCCTCATTTTAGCAATAGCGCTTTGACAGCAGAGAATATACTAAGGAAGTTCCTACAGCTAGAAAAAACTCAGTGAAGGCACAACATAGAATGGAAAAAAAAAATCATCACTGATAAACAGAGAAGCTTTAGGTAGGCAAAGCAAAAAACGAAACAAAACAAACCCATGCATCTGTAGCCAAGCTTAGACTCGCTTAAGCTCCAGACAATAGCTCCAGAATGGGGATACAGATCAGGCATTGTATTAAAAGCTGACTGCAGCTGACCTGAACTTAATTCAAAGAATACCCCAGCTTGAAAAGAAACTTGCTGTATACAGAAGATTTTCATGGTGGGCAGAGCCCTGCTTTCCTAACCAAATACACAGTTTGTGTTTTTCAGTCCTGAAGGACTTGCAAGTGCAAGTTGAGCTTGAAAAGGGTATTATGTTCAAATGATATTTTAACAGCCTGCACTAGTTGATGTTTTAATTAAAAGTGGCAGTATGTTTAGAACTATCTTATCAATGTTCACCAAACAGAGAACAAGTAGATTCAATGAAATTTCAGAAAGTCAGAAAAGGCAACATTGGAATCATTTTAGATGGGTGAGAGTGTTCCACATCCCAGTGCAAGCATCTTACGAATCTTTCCACAGTATGTTTTCTTCCTTGTCAGTGCCATGGGAATAGAGCGGCATACACATAATTTTCATGGATTGAAGTCACACATAAATTTCCCAATGGCAATACACTCTTCAGTCTATGTTAGTTAGTGCATGCTTTCAGCTAGTGGAATACAGTCCCAATTCTTTGCAGAAATAGGAAACTCTGGTGGGTTTGACCTTGGCTGGCTGCCAGGCGCCCACCCAGTCGCTCTCTCACTCCCCGCCTCTCACTCCTCCTCACTCACTCCTCAACAGGAAAGGGGAAGAAAATAAGATGAAAAAGCTCATGGGTCAAGATAAAGGCAGGGAGATCGCTCACCAATTATCACCACAGGCAAAACAGACTTGACTTGGGAAATTAATTTATAGCCAATTAAAAATAAGAGCGGGATGGTGAGAAACAAAGACAAAACTAAAAACACTTCCCCCCACCCCTACTCTTCTGCCCTGGCTCAACTTCACTCCTTCTTTCCTGACTCTTCTACCTGCCCGCCAGCGGTGCAGGGGTATGGGGGATGGGGGTTATGGCTAGTCTATAATGCTTCATCTCTGCTGCTCCTTCCTCCCCATACTGTTCCCCTGCTCCAGTGTGGGGTTCTTCCAGCAGGATGAAGTCCTTCACAAACTACTCCAACGTGAGTCCTTTCCACAGGCTGAAGCTCTTCAAGAACTGCTCTAGCATGTGTCCTTTCCACAGTCCTTCAGGAACGGACTGCTCCAGCGTAGGTACCCCATGGGGCCACAGGTCCTGCCAGAAAACCTGTTCCTGTGTGAGCTCCTCTCAACGAGCCGCTGCTCCTGCCAGGAGCCTGCTGCAGTGTGGGCTCTCCATGGGGTGGAGCTTCCTTCAGCGCATGTCCACCTGCTCCAGTGTGGGGTCCTCCATGATCTGCAGTGTCGATATCTGCTCCACTGTGTTCCTCCATGGGTTGCAGAGGGACAACCTGTGTCACCATGGTCTTCTCTATGGGCTGCAGGGGAATCTCTGCTCTGGTACCTGGAGCACCTCCTCGCCCTCCTTCTTCTCTGACCTTGGTGTCTGCAGGGCTGTTTCTTTCACATTTTTCTCACTCCTCTCTCTCACACCTGCTGTGCAGTGTTTTTTACCCTTTCTTAAATATGTTATCATAGAAGCGCCACCAGTGTCACTGCTGGGCTTAGCTGTGCCCTGCAACGGCTCCGTTGGAGCCATCTGGAACTGGCTTATCCGTCACAGGGCAGCCCTGACTGCTCCTCACAGAGGCCACCCCTGCAGCCCCCCCCGCCAGCACCTGGACACAGCCACCCAATACAGAAACAAAAAGAGCAAAGGTAATAAGCTATGATATATAGAAGGCTTTTTTTTTAAAAAAGCAGTATCTTTTCTCTTAGCAAAACAATAGTTTGAGAGTTCAGCTCAAGAACATTCACAGTGACAACTGGCTGCTTTACTTACCTCGTTAAAAAAGTCATTTCACTTGGACAGAAACAAATTGAGATACTTGATAAGTGATTCCAAAAAATGAAATAAAACAAAGGATTTGAGGGAAAACAGACTGGTTTAAGGTGCATGGTTCACAAATATCTACGTTCACCACTCTATGATAAATAGTATGTTATGATGTCATGCCATTAGGTGGTACCATAAGCTCAGACTTTCACTTGAATGTCAGAGAAAAAAAATGGATCAAGAATTAGGGCATGTAGGTAGACAACATCAAAAAGTATTTGAAAAACTCTTAAGCATACACTTGAGTATGAAATTAACTTCATTACACTTTGTCTCTCAAAGTAAGTCGAAAGCCACAATTAACTTAGTCCTTTCCATCAAAGGATCATTTCATTTATTCTCTCTATGGAGGTCTGTGCCGAAAGACTAAAATCAACAGGTATTGAAACTTCTGGACAGAACAGAATATTAAAACTGTGAAGTTGCTGCTGGCAGAAGCTATGCACAGTGTAACTGGAACATAATCCCAGAAAGTGAAATTAACTTTCTAGTAAGATTACAAGAATTTAGAGAAAGACTGATATGTCTACGGCACAAGCATGCTCTGCATGTTAGACATCTTCTTCCTTAGAGTATTGTTTACGCAGTGTCAAATAATTTGGCACTGATGGGACCTGGGTTTGTTTTTCTGTTCTTTGTTAACGTAGAATGAAAGTCAAAGTAACACTCATCTGCCACACTCAGTAGAATAGACTATTTCAGCTGGAAGGGACCTACAACAATCATCGAGTCCAACTGCCTGACCAATTCAGGGCTGACCAAAAGTTACAGCATATTGTTAAGGGCATTGTCCAAATGCCCCTTAAACACTGACAGGCTTGGGGCATCGACCACCTCTCTAGGAAGCCTGTGCCAGGGTTTGACCACCCTCTCACCAAAGAAATGCTTCCTAATGTCCAGCCTGAACCTCCCCTGGTGCAGCTTTGAACCATTCCCACGCGTCCTATCACTGGATACCAGGGAGAAGAGATCAGTGAACAGGTTTACACTTCTTTATTTTGTTTATGTGCTATAAAAATGCTATTTTCTTCCTCAGTTTCTTGGTTTTACCACTAGTAATCCTGTCTTGTGATCCTTCGTCTTTCTTGCAGTGATGCTGAGATAAATCTTAAAATGCTATCTAAATGAGCAAATCTTTCTTGGTATTTTAAAGATTTCTGATGTTGTGACAAGTGATACTAATTTATCCACAGTTAATTTTTATTCTGAGTAGTTTTATGGATAAATTTCAGTACCATATTCATTATTAATTTGTAACTCAAAAATGTTGCATACAAGACTAAACCACCTGGGGCAAAAAGAAAGTGACATTAATTACCTCATGCTGCTTGAAAGGTATTGATGCTCTTTTTAGACATATATAGAGGTTATTTAGAAAATATGTAAAAATTTGCTTTATTTCAAGGAGGAAACTCCCTGAGGTCTAGGCAACACCAACCTGATAACTACTGCTTGGAAAAAAGCAGTGATAATACAGATCAGTCAAACAAAAGATTATTTATCAGATGTCAATAGATTTTTTACCACAACCAGGCCTATTTTGAGCTACAAAAGAGGAAATTGTTTGATTAAAACTTACTGTGACCCTTGGGCCACTGCTGATAAGCCAATCCATGACTGTACAGCACAATATTTAAAGGAAGTGTTATTCCAAAATGCATGGTGTCTGTTGCACTTGCACATGAAAGGCTCCTGTACCTATGATCAGCCTAGTCTGACTACATATTATGTTACTGTTGGAAGAAAAATAAATACAGAGGCCAGTAGCAGCTCTCAGGCAATAATCTGATCTCCTTCTCAGTCTCCTGTAGCTTGGATCTTAACTGAAACTCCAGGTTATAATGCACAAAATTTAAGGCAACTTTGCATTCTCTCTATGCTCAGAGCTACCTTAATCATAGAACCACAGCATGGTTTTGGTTGGAAGATCATCTGCTCCTCCCCCCCTGTCATGAGCAGGGACATCTTTCACTAGATCAGGTTGCTCAAAGCCCCATCCAACCTGACCTTGAACACTTCAATTGATGGGGCATCCACAACTCCTCTGGGCAACCAGTTCCAGGGTCTCACCGCCCTCATGGTAGAAAATTTCTTCCTTATATCCAACCTAAATCTACCCTCTTCCAGTTTAAAACCATTGCCCCTTGTCCTGTCACTACAGGTCTTGGTAAAAAGTCTTTCTCCATCTTTCTTATAAGCAGCCTTTATATATTGAAAGGCTGTGATAAGATCTCCCTGGAGCATTCTCTTCTCCAGACTGAACAACCCCAATTCTCTCAGCCTTTCTTCATACGAGAGTTGTCCCAGCCCTCTGATCATCTTCCTGGCCCTCCTCTGGACCTGCTCTAACAGGTTCATGCCTGTCTTGTGCTGGGGGCCCCAGAGCTGGATGCAGTACTCCAGGTGGGGTCTCATGTTAAATATAACTTGGATCTAATTAAAAAAAAAACCAAACAACAAACCAGCAAAGCAACCCCAAGCAAAAACTCTGAGAGAAACAAAAAAGAAGTATGGTAGATTTTTAAAAGTATGTTTGTACACAGATTCTATCTTTTTATTTGACCAGCTGACAGAGTGGAAGGAAACCAGGAAAGCTCTCAAGCACAGAAGGTCTTTTTCAGCTCTACATTGTTAAATGCCTTTGTGCACCTATCCTACTCAAAATGCACTTTCACTTTTCCCAAGCCAAAAAAAAAAAGAAAAAAAACTGAATTACTCTTCAACAGTACCACTACAGAAGTGCGCATGGTCACAAGAGAGACTAAAAGGTCTAAGTATGTGAGGCTGAATTAGTTATGATTTCCAACTGTGCCATTTTCAAACACCTTCGTCAAGACCGATTTATATAAATATGATAATTACTTCAGCAGCTCCAGAGGACCAAGCAGCATCCTCACAAAATAATCAACATATTTGTACCTAAATGGGTGTAACTCTGCACTCTGCAAAAACTGGTTTGGGGCAAGATGGGTGAAGAAGGCTGCACAGCAAATTCCGGCTGCACTGGACTTTGCACTCCAGAGATTCTTTGTCAGTAATGCAAACAATGAAAATAATACATAGCAGGACTTCGGCCTCGGCCACCAGGTTAAAAAAGAAGACTCATTTAAGGCTGTTTCTGTGGGTTTTGGCCTAAATATAATTTAGGAGAAAATGAATGGAAGGTCTAAACAAATTGGCTTCTTCAGATATCACTGGAAGTACACATTTGAAGAAAATACTGAAGAGTAAGAAGGCAATAGTCCAGCTTCAATTTTAGATATCTAGTAGAGCTGACAGACCTGGAATCTGAAATGCATCATTTTATGAAAAAGATGAAGGACAGCAAGAAACATGAATGGTGAAATGCTTACATGGGTTTATTTAGAGAACTATTTTCTTCTACATTGAGCACTATTTTACATTACTGAAACATCACCTTTGAAAAAGCCAACAAGCCATTTCCAAATTTTACTTTTTGAAGACAGAACAGAATCCAAAAGTAAGAATGACATACTGTAATTTATAAACTAGTGTACAGCTGTAAGCAATGTTATGCTTTCAATTCTATTTTAATAATATTCTGCTACACATAATAAGAATGTGGAGTCCCACTGTGTATCTCAGAAAAAGAGAAAAAAAAAATGAAAGACCAATAGCCACTAGGAAAAACACACAATCCTTTTCCATAGTCAGTTACTATTAGAAGTAATAACTTGATCAAATTCCTAAGAAGTTCTGTGCTGCTGTCTTACTAGGTATCAGGCTAGTTATTCCCCTGCCTTAAAAATGGAAGAACAATCCTTGAAAAGCCACGACATGTATTTGGGTATATGAGAAAAGCCCTTAGTCTGGTGGGAAGGCCCAGACCATTATATTCACCATTTGTAACACTATAGATAATGACATCTGAAGGGTGTATGCTTCTACTAATCAACAGATCTGCCACATGCCTCTTCACTGTCCTCAGGTATGTGAACCAGCTGCTTGCAGCTCCCCTCACAGCAGGGTTTAGTGGACTCCCAAATATCCCACCTTTCCTAGTCCCGCTCACGATGCCAAGTACAATATCAGTATCCCATTCATACGCTACTGCCAAGCTTGTCTCCTTCTGCTGAATGATGTCTTATCTCATTTCATTTGCAACTTTCAAATATGCTGTTCTTGCCTAGGCAGATAGAGAAGGCTGCAGATATTTAATTTGAAAAAGCTACTGTCATAACAAAATTACTCTTTTGACAAGTTTTAGCTGGAAAAGAAAGACTATCAAATGTAGGATCACTCCACTTTCTTTCAGCTGCATCGCTGGGCTTCTGGAACTGAATTTCATCCATTCAATTAAATCCATTTTGAAATGTAAAAATAACATTTACTGCAAAAGGGCTGAAGGCTTTCCTTGTTTATCTTGTTTTAGCATTTCTCAGTCTTTGGGATAAGAGTAATGAGATTCCTCTGAATTAAAAATGCTAATTCGCCTGCTCCAGAAAGATGAAAACTGTATCTGTGGGTGCTGTATTATTGGGATATTGACAGTTTACGGTAATCTGGACAGCTCAGGAACCGCTTATCGTCCAAGGATACTTACACCATACCGCCTAGGATGAAATGCTCTACCAAACACTATATTCCACCATTCATGCATTAACCTTCATTCCAGCGCTCCCACGTACCATCCTACTGCACTGTGGGCTAAAGACATTTTCACAGCTTGTCACATCGCTGTCACACCACTGACTTACTTGACACTATAAAAGATGCTAATGGCTATGTCTAGGGATTTGATGTTTTCACCCCTTAATTATCAAGGGACTAGTTAAGTTTGTCTGTCAGCTCTGTGGAAAGTTGGGGGAGGCAGACGCTTCTCTGTTGGTCATGGGATGCCAGCCACAATCGCAGCATTCAGACTGCAGACACTTGCACGCCTACCTGAGAGATGCCGCAGCAGGTCTTGCTCCGCTAAAGTGTCTTCATCCACACCTTCCTTCACTGATCTCAACCCATATGCAGCTCCAGATGTAACGAGCCTTGCACTGAGCCGAGAACCACAAAGCTCAAGGCCCCATGTCCTAACTCCTCTGATTTCTAACGCAGGGACCACAGTGACCATTAAAAAAAAAGCAGCTGGATTTGCCTCTTTATGATGCAACTAGGAAGCCTATCCTGTTCAGGGATCTTTTTTTTTTTTTTTTAGTACAAAGTCTACCAGGAGGAAGGTGTTCAGAAGGAAGGTTGTCTTGCCCAAACAGGGCTACTTTAGCTGAAGCTGGCTGCGCAGTGACTCCCTGCTGCAGTGGGAAGGGCTAACCAAATTATGTGGCTAACTCCTGGAGGTTTAAGGGGAAGGCTTCCTTCTCACAGCCCCCAACAGAAAAGATTCTTAGTAGTCTGTCCAAACAATGAACCACTTCGTCCAGCAATTTTAAATGAATATGACGGCCTTCTGTGGCAGGGAAATACACAACCTACCTATTTCTGAATATAGTTTATTTAGTAAATGATACCCTTACTAGTGAAGGGACCTACAATTAGAAGTTTTTACACTTTTTAAAGGGATTTTTTTTCTCCCGTCCCCCTCTTGAAGAATGGAGGAAGAAACGCCATTTCTATAATTAAACTGCTAAGTTGCCATGGTCTTTGGGAAAAAAACAGAGATTGTATCCCACCAGCTCTGTGAGCTTTCGGTTCACGAGGCAGGCCGGGGATGTGGTGCGCTGTAAGGAACACAGCATGCCATCGGCACAGGTGCCCTTACAGAGCGAGACGGGATCACACACAAGGCACGTGCAAACCAAACATTCAGGATTTGTACTAGAGAGCCTTACAGGAACGCAGGGTCCTTCAGGAAGCCATAGCACGTTATTATTGTAAGGACAAACACTCCCAGCAGTTTCTGCTTCCTGTTACATATACTTAAAATGACAGGAGGGTTCTGTACGGCCCCATTACGTGGTACAGGAACGTACTGTGCACCCCATTTAGAGGTGGAAAGAAGATTGTTTTTAATCCATCTTTCTGTGGGCTGAATTCTGGTTGGGATCTGACTGAAGGCCTTAAATGGTCTTTAGACTGTGTTGAGCATACACCTGGTCTGCAGTACCCCTAGGCTGTCCCACACTGCACGGTGCCCTAAGGATGCTCTTGTCTCATGTCAGAGCTCTTTCCGTTTCACTTGAATACTGCCCGAGACATCCCCAACACCAGGTCTTACAAAGAAATCTATAGAGGACAACACCATGGCTGTCTTTCCCTACCACAGGGAGAAGCTCCAACACCAATTGTTTTAAGTAATTGGTCAGTCAGTTCTGGACAGGAAATGAACACTGATTTCTACTTAGTAAACAAAGAAACACTAATTTTCAAATAAGAAATTGAAATTAAGGAAATGACTAAGTATTCTGCTGAATTTGGATTTTAACAAAATGTCTTACGTAATAAACATTTTTCAAAGGATATGACAATGTCTACATTAGTGAGAAAAAACTTTTTTAATACCTGAAGCATTATTTAGGAGTGAATGCTAATTTAAATGACTTTTCAAACATTAACAAAGTCTGAATTTATATTTTATATTAATGAAGTACTATCGTATGTAACCTAAACAATGTAATGGTTGGCTGGGTTAATTAGCATTTTTCAAAGACTGATAATTAGTATTTTTTTTAACCTCAAGATCACAGCTCAGACCCAAGATCTTACTAGTTAGAGCACTGACAATAATTACGAGGACAAATACAGCATGTTCATCTGAGGATCTTAACATGTTTTACTTCTGCACGCATTTCCTCAAAACACCTACAAGTTAAGTGACAATTTTTAAGGCTCATTTTACAAAGAAGTAGGCTGAGGCACTGACAGAAAATAACATTTTCTTCAATCATCATAGTAGAACGCGGGAAAAAGATTTTGCACATAGGCTGGTAAACTGTCTTGACAACTTTGCAAGGCTGATAAAAATATATGTCCCTTTTTATTCTCTTCCAAGATAGAAGTATCACTGTTGAACTGACACAAACAGTCAAACAAATACATAAAAGTGCTTTCAGCGAATATAGTAAGGGTCAAAATACTCAGAATCACTAAGACCACTGAGCATTTCCTTTATTTAATTAAAACTTTCCTTTATTGGAAATTCATGTATTGATTAAGTACAAGACTGCTTATATAGTACTCAGTAATATGAAACCACTTTCCATACAAAAGTAATTGATTTACCGTTCCTAACACCATTAATATTAATTACCACACTCAACTCCTACATAGAGTGTATTGACATTTATGGTTTGGGGCAGTTTAAGTCCCAAGAGCTTAATCTACAAATATCAGAACAAAGAGCTCCTTTCCCAAGCTGTTTATCAGCTTTTCACTCATTTACTACTATTTGTATGATTTAGGCACAAGAGACACCCGCTTGAAATCACAGCTAAAGCTGCGGTGCCTGCTAGCCCGAGATCTTTCCACAGGAACCTTTCAGTTGATTTAGTCAAGACAGATGAACAGCAGGAAATGAGGAACTATTAGGTCCTTTCATGGAATTGGAGCAAAACCACCGATATATGGGAAGAAATTTGCCAGGAGTTAAGCAGAAAGCCTGCAGTGAAAACTCAGTTTGATGCCTCAGCAGCAAGACCCTCCAAGTGGTACAGTAAGAGGCAGGATTCAGGTACCTAAACATAGGCAGCTTGTGCCATTTTGGATGCCCTAAGCATCTGCACTTTCTGAGATGTTTGTGTGGGGCTGGCAGGTACAAACTAGGAGTGAGACCTGAGCTGTGCCCTATTGGAGTAACAGCTTCAAGCCAGGCAGGATAACTTACAGCATCTAAAATGACAATAGATGCTCGGTTCCCTAAACCTGAGTCCAACCTGTGTTTGGTTCATGCCTGAGACGGAAAACACAGTCTAGTATTTTAAACAGGGAAAGTTAAGGAATCTGTGTCTTTTGGTTTTGGTTTTGTTTGATTTTGAGCTCCACTTGCAAAAAGCAGTGGAAAGCTGCTACACTGCCAGAATCAGGTCATCATTAGAAAACTCTCCTTTCGTACAAAGAGCTGTAAACATAATGTTGTGTTAATGATGCAGTTTCAACTTTCCTGATTTTCTTCTACAGACTGGTGACCTGTACAATCACCTCCTCAACTCCTTATTATTTTACAATCAAATTATAATTAATATAAAGTAAAATCTGGAAAATGAAGTCTGTTGAAAATGAATTAAAAAAGCAAACTTCTCTTTATAATCATATGCTTTCACAGAAAAGATGGTGCACTGTACTGCACATTACATTTTTCAGGTTTATCTCTTTTCTATGAAACCACTTAAAAAAAAATCTATGAAAGAAAAACGTCAAGTAAATGAGGCATAAACTGATAATATCCCTAGGTACTGAGTACTTTTGCACATGCACCTCTTATAAATTTCCTTAAACATATTGTACTGTATACCACATGGGACACATAATTCTTACACTAATTTTCACCCCTTCTTCAGTAGATTTTGGGGCATGTAGAGAAGTTTGTTTTCTGCTACAAAGTCTAGGTGGTTCCTTTATTCTCTGATCATAAGAAACCTATATAAACACTTTACAACATTGAAAAAAACCCCGTTGATTACAATCACAGGACTAAAAAGAACAAAATTCCATCCGTAGTTGTAAAACGCTACAAAGTGCAGCCAGTGCAATTTTGTATGTATACACGTGCAAGCACATATATCTGTCCCTGTTGGTTTCAGCACTCTGTTTGGATCAGACAAAATATTTGCAACGGAGCTCAAATCCAAATCTGTCTGTTTGACACTGCGAGATATTTGCAGTGGAAATCAAAGACTGAGATGCTTTAGAAAGCAGAGGTACCCTGTGATGTGTCAAGCACACAGGCGCTGCATTTCAGGGCAAAGGCCTTAAATCATTCTTCCGCTGACAGGTGTGCTCAGGGAGAAAGAAGGGTTGTTTATCTTAATGTCTTTATGTATTTTCTGCAGCCTATTCACACTACGTGCAACAAAGCATCTTGGAAAACATGCTACTGATGTAATTCTGTGCTGTGGATGAATAACATTAAACAAAATTCTTCTAGCCTTTGAAGTGCAACCTTTTTATTCTCTATTCTAAATAGTAAAATAAGTAAAAATTGAGGCTTTCATGTTAGCTGTCCCATCCTTATCTCCCTTTTCTCCAGCAAATACAATGAAAGCTGGACTAGCAAGCAGACAGTAATGTATCATAGAGAACTACACATCTGTTGCAAAATTTGGTGGCATAATAGAAAAAGAAATCAGAACTTCACACAACTGTTTATATAAAAAGTTTCACCTACACTTGCATTTTATTTTTCCCTGAAGACTATGGGGTAAATTCTGTAGCTGTTTATACTCAGTCTATGGCAGCCCAGAACACAGAGTCCTGCTTCTCAATGCAATTAATTGTTTGACACCAGATGTCCACGCCTGAACACTGTAAGCATATTCACTTTTCCCCAATTTTTTTAAGCCCTTAACTGTAATGGCGTAAGTATGTTGCCATGTCATATTTGAACACAGTGAAGCATTCCTTGTAAACATTTTGAATATTCCTGGTTAATATCTCTGTAACGCAGTACAAAACAGATCTGTAATAGCCTAACACGGATTAACACAAATGACTGTAAGGTTTTACTTAATTTTTCATTAATATATGCATTTAAAAAGCGCCTAAACACCTGCTGGCTTCCAGACTGAGCTATTTTTGTCAGGTGTTTTAAAAGAAATTGTCAAAGTGCTTTCAAACAGAAAGATCAAAGATCCTATGATGAGTTCGAAGGCATTGACTCTCCATATTCAGTTCTCTGTTGCACAGGGAGCAAAACAATAATGCCAGTACTACAGAGCTGACCGTATCACAGGAGCAGCAGAAGGGTGCTGAGGCTCAACTGGCGTGTGCTCTTCCCATCCACACTTAGCAAAAATCTTGAGGGCCCAGCATGAGGCAGTGGCCCAGGGTGGGCAAGGCAGGGATGTGCTGTACAACGGCAGCTCCCTTTTGGCTGCTGCGCAGCTATGCTCTGCCAAGTCAGGCAGCTTCAGGGGACAAAGTCATAAAATAATCTAGGCCAGCAGGGACCTCTGAAAGTCATCTGGTCCAACCCTTTGGTCAAAGCAAGGCCAACTTCAAAGTTAAAGCTAACTTCAAAGTAAGATCAGGTTGCTCAGGGCCATGTCCAGTCAAGTTCTGAGTATCTCCAAAGATGGAGATGCCACAGCCTCTCCCACAGATCTGCTCCTGTGCTTGACCACCCTAACTGTAAATTATTTTCCCTAATATCAAATGGGAATTTGTTTGTCAACTGGTATAGTTGAAGACAGCAATATATTCCCACTCTTTCCTGAGCAGCACTGAGCAAATCCAGTTCTCAGCCTCCCCATGTTGCAACCCCCCAATCATCTTGATGGCCCTCCTCAGTGTATGGTGCCAATTTTACTCCTCTCTTGTTCTGCAGCTTCTTATCTGCAGTGGTGAAGGGCTCTTGTGAAAGGGGAAGAATTATTTTGTAATGAGCAATGGCCTGGGCCTCAGGGTATTTGAGCTCTGCCTCTCTTTCTTGTATTTTTCTTGTGTAAATATGGGAAAATCACCTCCTTGGGCTTGGTTCTAGTAGGGACTGTTGAGGGATTAGGGCCTAACATAATACAAGAAGGGAATGATATCAGATTGAGCTAAATCTGGATAACTGTTGTGTAACAAATGCCTATGTTACCAATGGCATCAACTTTGAACTTGGTCACTTTTTGCATGTGCTTTTTTAACAAAAGAGAATGGCCAAGCCAGAGTTATTAAAGTGTAAGTTAGACCCAAAAATCAAGAGTTGGGACAAAAAAATTATGAAGGCTTTAAAGAAGGTCAAGCCAGATTTCTTTTATCTATCTTGTAATTCTCCACCTCATTTCAGATATTAGTATAGTAATAATCACTTTGCCACTCCTTGCAAATGCAGTCAGTTTAGTATGCCTCCAGGGGCATAAGCTCTTACTACGAAACCAGGATCCCATTGTGCTGGGCCATGAACTCAGCAAATGCTAAGGGATGCTGCTGCACGGAAGAGCTAACAAAACTCCTTGGACAGTGAACTGGAACACAAATTCACCAAAAACTCATTGCATAGATATGCCAAATATCTCTTAGATGGAAATGACACTTAAAACCCACTGAGCGGTGCATGATTCAAACTGGACCTGTAAGGGAATGGCTTTATGCATGACTAGAAATAGCTTGAGACATCCCATGTCCTTAAACAACTTAGGTTACATCTTTCAGACTGAGTTGAAAGACAAGCTTATTAACTCAAAATTTTAACATTTTTTGTAGCTTACATCAGCAGATGTCCTGCTTATAAGAAATGGGCAAAATATCCCATAACAGGCTCTGAGTATACTCATTTAGATGAATACAAAACTGTTTTCAGAGGAATAGTTTTTCTTAGCTGAAAACATAAAAATGAACATTATCACACCATCCAAATTCACTTCTAAGTGCAAATGTTTTGCAATACAAAAATTATTTTCCATAATCCTGTTGAAAGACTGGCAAAGCAGATGAGTCTTGATGCCAATGTAATAGAAATCTGAAGTCTGTTCCCAACTCTACTTAAAGTGACCTTGAAGAAGCTGTCCAACATTTTATTTGTGAAAATGAACCACTGAAAGATACTGTCAAAGGTAGAAATATGAACCATGTGTAATGTGAAGGAAATAGAAATATTAACAGCAATTAGGAGGAGAGCTGGAACTGAAATTTATGGTTTCTGGGCTTATTATCAAATGTATCTTTGTACATAATAACAGGGATAATGACAGGGACTGTCTGTGTCTCTTCCACAGTTCTGGTTCTGATAAAATCATATGCTCTGGTTGTTGTGTTTATCTTAATGCTGTATATGAAATAAATGCTAACAACTGAGAATACTAAATGACGGAAATCTGAAGGTCCAAGCCAGAATCAGTGGCACATAGATTACTTCTTCTTCTCCCTAAAGCAGGAGCTTTGATTTTCCCTTTCCAGCTATGAAATATTTTTAAGAAGGGAGACTCAAAATACATTTCTTCAGTTTAAAAGTAAATCAGATTATAATTTCACTGAAGATAATTTTCTAATCTTCTTAAATAATTGAAAACACTTAAAAAAAAAAATCTTTCCTTAGCTTCTCCCTTCTCCTAGAAAGGATCTCACCAGAAAAAGGGTAAATAGCAGTCTTGCATTGCCTAAATGAGCTATTATTTGTGTTGCAGAACTCAGCTGTTAATGATAATAACTGGAAATAAAATAAATCCCACTTGATTCTCAGGAAATAAAGTGAGGTTGCAACACTCAAATTTTTTTTTTTTTACTTGCAAAATGAAGACTTGAGACACAGTGACACGCAGGCCACCACAAACCTGCTTTTACTGCTATTTTGAGAGTAAAGCTAGACCTGAAAATACTGGTGTAGACTTTTCATAGTATTAGAATAATGACAGATAAAAAGTGTTTAGATTTTGTTTCCACTAGAATACGGCAATATGACAATTGTCAAGTCATCTGCCATTTCTTCAGACATCTAAATTATATACTTTATATCAGCATAATATTTCATTATATGATGTGACTTTAAGTCTTATGATACTGAAATGGTTTAAAATTGTTGTATGGAACTAAATTTACTAATAGTAAGTTTTATGTCAGTATCACGCTGATTCTATAATCAGCAATAAATGTGTTCAAGAGCATGGCCTACGAAACTCAACAGGAATGTTTAGTTAAAAGGAACCACAATTGTCGAGAGTATTAAACTGGACTTTGAGTTGTCATTTTCTGAGGGTAGTTTAAAGAAAGCTAATACACATCAAAGTGATCAATCATGTCAGCTCTTGAGTGGAATTCTCCAGGCCTCCTTTTTCTGTCAACTTTGTGTGCCTTAAGAGTATCATCAGACATGACGGCCTACTCTCTCACTTGAAGGCGGCTAAGTCAGAAGCAACTTGCAGGACTGACATGAGCAACTTTGATAGGAAGTGAACAGAAGAAGAAAACTGGAACCAATGTTTGTAAAATCCCCCAACAGTGTAATTTGTTTGCTTATCTTGCCAGAGAAGTAGAGACATCATAACACTGGACTAATGTCTTCAAAGAGACCAGAGAAACTGCAAAAAATGGACTACTCTTCGTAATTATAAGTGACAGCAGCTCTGTTTTTCAGACCTTTCTTCTGATTTTAAGTCAGGTGTCTAATTTTTTCAATTTTCCTTTTCATCAATAACTATTTTCTTCCTGTGATATGAAAGGTTCATGCTATTGTTTGATGACATATCAATTCCCCCATTTCTTCCTGCAGAAATGCACTATATACGTACCTCTCTGTCTATAAAAATATTGTATCTGCTGTCTACATAGATGTGACCTGGAGTGAAGAAACTTCTCCCTAAGCAATTGCTAAATTTAAAGTTTTTTTCTTCCTTTTCAGTAGTGAATTACTCCCCTGCCCACCTCCCAATAATACATTTCAATGTTTTCTGCTGGACAAATGGGGGATATATTAGTTTGTCTGGATTTCTACTATGAACTCTTTCTAATTAAAGAAGGTGGACTTGTAAAAATTCTTAAAGAAAATTTATTAAGAATTTTTTTAGTTTAGAAGTAAAATATATGAAGTCTATCGATTTTATGAAGGACTTTTTTTCCTGAAGAGTTTTAAAAAAAAATCTCTATACAGTGGAAGTAATTAATTTACCTTTCTAAGAGAAACATGATCCTACATTTAGTGGTATTGCATCTGTCATCCCCGTTTGTGAATCAAGCCATTAGCTCGAAAACATCTTTGGATGAACTATAAATTAACTGTACCACAGGATCACGTTTCATTTACTGGACATATATAGCTTCTTCAAGCAGTACCACCTCAGCACACCCAGAAAAAACTCCAGTTTGCATTAGCAGTACAGTTATACTTTATCGTATGTGACAAAGAATGTGAGAAACTCACTCTTTGCATTAAAAATAAAGTAAGTTTCTAATCCTCAGCTGTGTGAAAACAAGATTCAAGGGAGTCCTAAAAACTTAGGAACCAGCAGATGAATAAAAAGAAACATAAGTCAAGGATTTCTGGAGCTTGATGGATGTTTTTGAACATCTGGAGTTGACGTTGCTGACTTTATTACACATTCAAACTATGACAGGTCCACTGTGATTATCTTGTGTTGTATCTAAAGCTTAGCTGCCTGGAAAAAATCTTGTGTTATGCCTAGGAGTTACCAGTGATAACATATAATTCTACTTTGAGTGGGCAAAACTAAGTTGGAAGATGTATTTTACTTCCTCAGTTTTTTTGGTAGGAAAAGGACTGATGTTTTTTCCTGCCCAAATACACTGGAAAGACCTCTACCTTCAGTATTTTTTTCTTAATGTTTCTGGTATTTTAAACTCTGCATATTCAGAATGTACAACAGTGCAATTGTTGCAAGTAACCAGTAAGCGGCTGTAGTGGTAGGGATTTTTCTTCTTTTAAATAGCACTACTTTGCTGTATTATGCATTCATAATTATCATGATGCAACAGAAATTAAGGAGCAAATCTAGCAGGTGAGTTCAGGAGATTGAAGACTTCCTACTAACACAATTTACTCCTGTGTCCCCCTCTGTGACTTGCTTTCAAGCATCCTATGCAGGCTCGAGATGCATCTATAGGATTCAAAATGGTGCATGAGAAATTAATTTTGCACTTGTCCTTAGATTCTAGGGTCTTCTGAAACAGTACAAAATGATGCAAATACTTGCCCTTGTCCTTTTTTGCTTTCTTACAGGAGATCCAGAATGTCAGCTACCATGAAACAGTAATGCACCATTCAAATTCACTGGAGGAAACCATATGGAGACTCTCAAGGAGTGTCCTTTGGTCCCCCAAGAGGATGGCCAAAACATCAGATTTTTTTTTCTCTTCTGTAAAATGAGCACACACCCTCTCACCCCCAACCATAGCATCATGGAAGCATCTATATATTGGTGCAGACTGAAAAGATTGAAAGTTACCCATTTTTACAGATAGGGGTGATACTTTTGTATTAGTAAGGACTTTTTTATATTACAAGTTCAAATAAAAGTTTCTATAAAATTGTATTGGCACTAAAAGCAAGTTACACTAAATGTTACAATTTCTTAATGCATGGTGTTCAGAGATGCTTATAACACTTAGTTCTACTGCTATAAATACACACAGACAATAAAATTGAAATATTTCATATCAGAGTGTGCACAGAAATTCTATCTAAATTAGAACATGATTACTCTTAGTGGAAGCAGTTTCATTACTGTTCACACTCAGTAGGTCTCGCCTCTTTCTCCCTGGGGAGAAAACCAATGGCTGGATAATGCCATATCTAGTGGAGCATCTTTCTATAATTATCACAGAGATTTCTAATATTAGGTGCATTTATTTCCTAACTTTGTGGGAAGAAAGTCAACACAATCTCTTTTTGAAAACCCTGCTGTGCCAGCATTATTTGTGTTCTAATATTTTCTAACAGCCTTTCCCAGGTATAAATGAGATGTCAAATCTAAATTAACACTGGAAACATGACCTACCCTGCTCTTTTGCTGCAAACTGACAGCTCAGCCACATATGTCAAATGTGAATCACCCTCCCAGCTAACTAGAGACTCAGGATTGGCATATTGCTGAACTGCAAAACTCAACTAACAAAACATCACCATAAGGAATAAGGAATCCCAAACAATTCCATAAACTCTATTCTTCACTTAATTTTTTTCGTGATAATTTTACAGTGTTAATTCTTAAAAATTAAATTTACAGGGCCTCACAAAGCCTTAACGCTTAGCAAAAATATGGCTTTCAAATAAACTTCTTCCCCAGAGAACTAACTGCTTTTCCCACAACCAGTTCTTACATGCTGTCATTTGGATTCTGCTTTGCCCCTTCTTTCCTCAGGATCACAGAAGAAATAAAAACCAACCTGGGATAAACTGTAGATGGTCATTTTATCAACCCTCCTACCAAAACTGAATATACCTATATACTTTTGAACCTTCCTTTCTGAAAAGCAAGCCTGTTAGCTTTTGTCATATTCTTTACAGAATGGAAAAATAAATTCCCTTCCTCTTTGTAGTAGCCTCCTGGCTAAGTAAAGGTTATAGTATCTCCTCTTAATTTTCTTTTTTTTCTAAGCAACCATTGTTAATGAAGCTTCTCCTCTCAAAAATCAGTTTCCTAGACTCGCATAATTTCAGTTGCTCTCTCCTGAACTTTATCCTACAGGTCCTAATCTTTCCTGAAGCACAGGGCCTAGAAGCAGAAACAGTACTTCAGCTGAAACCCTCCAATGCCACTTCTTTCCCTCCTGTTAAAAGTTCTATGAAAAATCCTTCCAAACCAGGAAATAAATCAAAACAATTCATATAAAAATAGATAATACAAGCAGAAGAAAAGACATGGTGAAACCTGTGTGTCTTCATTTACCAAACTTTGCTTATCTTCAGATCACCAAAAAAGAGGTTTCTAGTTCACATGGACTAAAAAAGATCTGAGAAACTTGGAAGACTTGTAAAAGCTTAACATTTCATGTCAGATAAAAGTAGAGATGAAAAACTTCTATTCCTTTTTATGCAAATGATAAAACCATATTCTCTATGGACCCCAAAAAGAACAGGAACAAGGAAAGCATTTTGGAAAATCATGCCATCAAATCCATAGAAAAATAGAGGACGATCAAAAACATTAAAGACTGGCAAGAAAATAAGATGTACTATTTTATCACGTTGATTTTCATTACCACATCTTCCAATATCGACTCATCAGTCATAGCTAAACACAGTTTATGTAATTGCGCTGAAATACCTTTTAGCTCTTAAGTGTGAGCGACTCATCCGTGGTCTTTCTGATTTGGCAAGTGAATACGTGCTCAGCACCCCAGATTTCAGTATATTTCCAGTTCAGCAGCCAGCCTCTCCCTTTTGCTCTGCCATTTTACCTTACCTCTCTTCTTTTCAAAATAAGACTTCTGCCTGTACATACCACTGCAATTCTCTGCTGATCCACTTTATCAACAGCATCCTTATTTCACACAGGCAACTTAACACGGTTACTGATTCTCATCCAAAAAGGATCTATTTTGCCATCGATTTTGCAGGACACTGGTGTTGGTTCCTGAACTAAATTTGAGGGCAAGAAACAGGAGCAGAAAGGGTGGATGGAAATATTGCTAATTCACAGCACAGGGGAATTCCTGCCTGCCCCTTCTTCCACAGCACTTTTAAGGCTGCTCTAGGAGATGCCAGAGCCTGGTGGCAGTGGGAGTAGTAGTACATCGGCATATGGTTACACAACAGGTATATATAGGAGTCAACTCTATTTCTAGGTGAAGTGGAGGATTCAGTATTAAATTAACTGCGCTCCACCTCAGGAATTAATATAGATGACAGCTATGTAGGAAGTAGCCATTTCCTAAGCAGCTAATTAGACTACTCCTCAGAATAAACAAGAATAACAACTAGTCATTATTGTAATTAGTCATTTCTGTGCCAGTCACTTTGCCTTCTCAGTGTACATTAATGTACTTTAGAGATGGCAAGCACAGCTGAACAAACATCATATTGCACCTGAAATTACTGAAGCACAAAAAATGAAGACAGTATACTGATGGTTCTGGGATAGCAATATGAAATCATTACTGAAAGACAACAAACTAGATGCTGTCATATGTCAAAGTCTAAGTCATCCTTTGGAAAGATATGCATACTGTATATACAAACTGCAGTTATATGTCTAGATAATAAATGCATCAGCCATATAGGTTCAAACATCTGGTCCACGTGCAAATAGGTGAATGCCCAACAACTGATTACATATATACATTCTAGCCAGAACAGAGGTATACGTGTTTGAACTGTTTCAAGTACTCACAGTTGCACTACTTCATTTGCATTTCGTATTTCTGATATGTGTAATGTTTATTAACAAATATAGAGATGAAAGTTATCTCCGTGTTTAGAGTTCTAGAATTCAGCAACTCAGCAGTGTGGCAAGACCCATTCACTGCACTACACATTCATTGCACTACTCTAGGAACAGCTTTCGAGTATCTGAGGGACCAGGTATTTTTACCACAGATGTCTGTACCACAGAAAAGCTGATCTCGCTTTAACTCCCCACAGCCAAGTACCATCCATGAAGCGAATTCCATCAATAAACTTTCTGTCACAAATTTTTGGTTTTTTGTGTATGCAAGGTTAACATTACAAATTAAACATTTCTTACCATTGCAATATTGAAGATTTTACAGCCACTCCCATTACAAGTGTAAGCATATACTGCACTACCTGTAAAAACTGGCTGTTGGTAAATGTTAACTTCAAATCTCAAGTACTCTAGTGTTTGAACAAAGCGATATAGGCAAAAATGCACCTGCATTCTAGGATGCAAAATGTGATATGATTCCACAAAATCATTACAGAATAAGGAAGAAAAGCAACAGAGACATTTTTATGATAAAGAAAGGGTCATAATAAATATTTCTCACAAGTCTTTTATCACTTCTCCTTTGACAATGTAACTGCCAAGCAGTTGCATAACATCAGCAGACCCATATAAAACAAACATGTCGTGTCAACAAATGACAGCCACCCACCAGCAAACACTGTGATAGATCAGAAATAATACAAGAGTAGGATGAATCCCTGTGGCATTCCCAAATTAAAATCACAAAATATTGACTGGGGGCAAGTTGGAACAGCCACCTGGCCTCATTACATTAAGATTTTAGAATCTGATCATAACTGATCTGAATCAGTGCAATATATATTTTGCAGGTGTAGCCATATTCCATAAACAAACTTGAAAAGAGATATAGTAATTCTTAATGGGAGATTTTGTGGCATTGGGAAGAAAGGCAGTAAAACAGTAAACGCGTTTGAAATCATCCTTCCCCCCTTCTTTTCTGATAGGATTTTTAATATATTCTTATTGTCATATAAGAAGACAATTCACTGTCTAATACGTCATGACAGAGTATACGTTTTAACATCAGACAAAAGATATTACAGTATGAGCTCAATGTGACTTCAGTTTCTAAAATTTCTTAGACTCATCTGGAAATGTCTCCTATAACGTAATTAACTGAAACCTCTCAAGCATACTTGTACTGAAGCCAGTACATGCGATTTGATCCAAGTAATAATGAAAAGGAGAGGAGGAGGAGGAGGAAGGAAATAATGTTTTCCACTTAAAACTACTAGACACTATTTGTTGATCCTTAATCATACAACTAAAAAGTAAAGGATTGTCTTTTACTCCAAGAACTGAAGTCCTAATTCAGCCTGTCTTGAAAGCCCCATTAGCCTCTTAGGTCCTATGCAGGAGATGGACACCATATCCCTTTACCTGCACAAGATGCTGGCTGAAAAGCATGACAATATTTGACAACTTTATATCCTCTTTGAACAAGGCATACATTTGCCTTTACCCATAGCAAGCCACAGTGGCAGTCCTCTGAGATGTTGTAAGAAGTGGACAGAAAAGCGCTCTGGGCATCTTTTCGCTCTCGTATGGAGAGGAAGGCCACTCCGTTAAGCTCCCTACAGACCATGAAGCACATTTCCAACAAACATGCCAGCTATAAGATGAGGAGGGCAGCCCCCACCAGCAATAATGACTATTTCTCACAAGGCATTTAGGGCATAAGGGAACAAATTTCCGACAGCAGGAAACTGGGAGGACAAAACAGCTCTCAGCCTCACCCCCAAGCCCATCCAACACTTTCACAGCCTGGGAGAAGGAGAAAGGGACGCAGGGCAGCCAAGGGGCCCACCGGCTCTCACTGGCCAGGCCAAAGTAGGTGACAACGTCAACAATGCTGTATCTCAAAAGCCGTGTGCCATACATATTGTTTCACTTCACAGAGACATGCTGTGTTTTAACTGGAAATACATGAAAGCATTCGCAAGAAGGAGGCAGTTGGTTAAGCTGTTGGTTAATATTTGTAATTTTTCTGAAGTTTGTGTTTAGTTACTTAAAATAAACTCCTCCATACATCCTGCCTAAGCTGCTCTATCAGCAAGGAGTGAGTACGCCATCAGGTTTTCTCTGCCAGTTGTGAAATGGCTCTGTTAAATCCCCATGCTGGTGCGGAAAGAAGAGCCTGCTCCCAAGTCTCCGAGAGCGGGCTCTCTGCTCCCTCCTCGCTGTCACAAGCCTTTAAGCTGACACTGGTTTTCCCTTTGGAGGTGAAAGCATTCCTGCACCATGTGATAGGCTACTAAGCTCGCCTGGGGTGCTGCGAGGAGCTGACAGAAAGAGCCAAGCTTATCAACTGGTTATGTTTCCTCTTTCCCACTAAACTTGCTGTGAATTCACACATTAAACTCCGCCTGAAAAGCAGGGAATGTGTAAATCTGCAAAGCTTCACAGGAAAGAGACCTGAACCCTAGAGATCAATGTACAGACAGCCACAAAATGCATTTTTAACAATACGACAACTCACAACCCTATGTCAAGTCCTCCCATTAGCAATCCAGTGAACAGTTATTACAGCAGTTCCACTTAATCAAAATTAATATCTAATTCCATAAATTTGCAGTTTAGACATTTTTAAGTGCAGAAGCTAGAGGCATTTTATGTGTGGGTGTGCCTTTTGACACTGACACTTCTGCTTCATCTCTGCAAAACAGCATCCTGCAGCCTGTACTGTTTTTCATCCTTTTCTATTTCCCAATGACTGTTTCTAGCCCATCAACCATATTTTAAGATGAGCCATTGCATCTCCTGCTTGAATCAACAGTAATTTATGTCTCTTCTTTCTTCTTCTTTTGTTAGGCACTGCCAACTCCAAAATGGAGTATTCAGAAGCATCTTTTATACATTTAGCTATTTATGTTGATTGCAACATGGCCAAGCCATCTCATGTGTACTGTATTTGCACATTGCTAAACTAATAGAATTTCATTGTTTTCTGTTTTATTGGGACTTAACTTTGATGTTAAACACTGGTTTTCCAGATATATGCCATGAATGCACATCTTCAAAGCATTAAAATCATTTTTAGGGTTTTGAAAAAAGTAACAGAAATTCTGCAAATGTTCTCATTATGCCTGTTTTATGTTTCCATTTTTATTTCTGGTGAGCAACAGAGTATCTTTATCTTTTGTTTGGTCATCAAATCCTGTATGCTGGTGAAGAAATTGGGTAGTACTTCCCAAGTATGTTAGTATCGTATCATAAAATTAAATGGTGTGCAATGATCTCAGTATAAACTGTGTGAAAACCTAGTTGCTTATTTTATTTTTTCTTATTTGTAGATTTGTGTAATATATACCATGGAACTGGGACTTCAAAAATATTCTGAATTTCTCATTAAAAAAAAAAAAAACAAATTGTCACAAGAAAAAACTGAGCTACCACTTGCTGGAAGATCTGTAAACAACATATTGAATGAAGAAACTATCGAAAAACAGTCAGGATCTGTGCAGCCTTTAATGATGCAGCCCAAAGGACGTTGTTCTGAGGAATAACTGTAGCTCAGCTACAGGTTTTTTTCTTACTTACAATGGAATCAGAGGTTGGTCATCTCCAAGCTAGATAGAACTTTTAATCCAAATTAGATGACTGATGCTGATCCCCCCCCCCCCCCCCCCCCCGGATAGATATATTTACACAAGGAGGTTTTTTAATCCCTTTCTAATCACTTTTTATTATGTTCTCCATTCTGTCACACCATGCCACCACATTCTCAGAGATCTTTTCTTTCAAAACAAGCACTTTGAATGTCTATGCTTTCTGGATTGTCCACCTCAAAAAGTAACTTGAAAACTTTAGGATTTTTTCTTTGGTCACTGGAACAAATGAACAGTAATCTCTCAATAGCTCATGCTTGATATGCAGCAGAATTATTGACTTATTGGCAATATTTCCTACAATGAAAAGGGCCACCACAGGCCATTTCAGTATTTATAAAACCCTACTCTAATGAATTTCTTCTAGGCAGAATTAAAATGGCAAGTACTGTAAATACAAAATGAAAGGTAAAGTGAAAGCTGCTTCTAGGCTGACATCTCTAACCAGGACATTTAAAAATACAGTGGAATGGAGTGAAAGAATCAACCAACCTTAAGTGTAGAAAAGTTTATTTGAGAATACAAATGTGGAAAGACTGTTGCAGAAAAATAAGGTGGTAGCTCACAAAAACCAAAAAGGTTATAGCTGGAAAAGCAGGTGGAGAAACCTTTCTGCAGGGGTATCATGGTGTATTCCAAAGCACGCTATCACACCACATACAAAGAAACCTACAAAACCTACAACAGTGCTGAGAGCTGCAAAGACGGCTTAAGAATACTACTAACTAACGTCCATCAGAGGTCTCCCCCATCAAAAGTAACTAGAGGGAAGCTTCTAGGCACCAAGGTGCTGAAATCTTGGCTGTACTGTAAGTTACTATTGATTCAGTTCGCTTGAATTGCGTTTGCTCTTGATCTTTACTTAAATGTTTGGATTAATAATCAGCAAATGTAAAGAAATTTGGTCATAACTATGCAATTTGATGTTTTTTAACACAAGATACCAGTAGATAATCTTAAAAAGGTAGTCATCCAGACTACAAACAACAGAAACTAAATTCAATTCTAAATTGTAAAACTGCTCTAGTTCTTCATAGTAAGCCAAAACCAGGCTTAAATCAACTTAGCCTAAATGCTGACAGCTGCTAAAAATGCATCTCCAGAATTTGTTTTGCTTACAGATACTTTCTAACTCTGCCTAAATACAGTGATTCTCTATAAGGATAAGCTCAGTTATGTATATTGGATAAGAGTTATAAAACATAATGTACAATTTCTCTCCTGATTTCAAATTTAGATGCATAGAACATACCAGACAGTCATTTTGTTCATCAGAATATGACACTGGGTCAATAAATGGTTGTTATGTGTTTAAGCCAAAAAAAGGTAATCTGGGGCTACTTAATAGGGACTAATTCTAAATGACACTAGACTTTCTCATAAAACTTGTTTATACCTTTTGTGTAGTAAGCTATATATGATTTGTACTTTTTAATTATTGCAATTTCCTTCTCTTAAATGAACTTCTTTATTTAATTCATCGTTTTAATACTACCAGTGATCATGAAATGCCAGTTCAGTAAACAAACTCTATAATTTTAGTATCATAAATCTCCCAAGACCTAGTTTTGATGGTATGGTATGCTACTAAAATATTTATCATGCTAAATTCTGTTATTTCATTAAAAATGTTTTGTAGCTTCTAGTCAAACAGCATAGCATCTTGCTTATCAGAAACGTGATGTCAGTTAATAAACTTTGTTCAGCTCAGATTCAGAGCTCTGTTTTAAGCCTCTAAAATAACCAAAATATTGTACTATCTTATCTGGTTAAATTTAAAACCAGTAATTCATAAGAGTGAATTCTAAGATCTTTTTGATATTCTGTATCATTATGCTGGGCAGTACAAGGCTCTAAAACAACACTGAGAATTGACTACAGATATCATTATCTAAGATTGTATTTTGTAAAACTGATATGGAAGACCCTTTTGATTTGCTAGGCAGTTCATTCACTGCATCCAGATATTTATCAAACCACTGTCTGTAAGTTGGTGAAAAAACAGTGTATTCTGGAACACTTTTTGACCTATTGTTTGTATCAACTGCTATTACAAACACATTTATGAAATCCAGGGCAGAAGTCTACATACTACCTTACAATCAAGAAAATCTCTATTAAAAATGTATGGGGAGAAAAGGAAACATAGCTTCCTGCATGAAATCCACTTTGGCTTCAGTCACTTGATATTTGTTTGTTCTCTGTGTGCTGTACAAAATTACTGAAGCACACAGAAATGACACTTTGCCCTTGGGTGCAATGGAATGACAGATAAAATGAGTAAATGCAAGACTTGGAGCTTCCTCCAAAGGGAAAAAATAAGCTACTTAAATACTTTCAAAGGCTTTTCAAGTGTCAGCTTTTTTTTTTAAATCAGAGAGTAATCATTTAGTGAACTAACTTGAGTCTCTTAAAAAAAGCAGGGAGCATGAGGGAAATGGGTGGGACGTGGAACTTTATTAGTTCACCACAGCTGTGACTGCCTTCATAAACACCTGATTTTAACATAAAGCTACATAAGTCTCTTGCTTGTGTAAGGAAAGACAAGTTGCATCATCAGGTGATGCATCAGAATGCTTCTTTCTGTTGCATCACAGATGAAATCACTAATTGTGCTTCACCTCCAGAAACTAAATATATTTTATAATATGTTTTGACCCTTCACCAAAATTTAAGGGACCCTTATAAAGCACAGTAAAAGAAGACTCAAATTTCAATTAAATCAGACTGCAGGCTCATACCAATTTACAATTTCTATAGGAATTAAAGACAAGTTGCAATAGCTCAATACTAATACAGGGTTTTGCTGCAGTCAAATACCTACCTAATATTCACTAGCAATGGCACAGAGCAGAGACTCAATCTTTTATCCCTGAATTAAAGAACCTCCTTTGAAAAATTTTAACATTTCACTAGGGATGCTTTACAACATCTGAGTGTTTCCCAGTTTCAATTATGTAATTTTTTTCTGTTTTCTCTTAGGCTACATTTTACAGACATTTGTTACTGAAGAGGAATATTTTGTTCTCTTTTCAATTTATATATTACACACTTTTCATCAAAACAAATAACAAATTTAAACCCTTACGTCTGAGAATAAAGTGACAAACTCAAACTTAGGATGGATCAGAAATATTAATTTATTGAGCTCATTGATCAAATGAGCAAATTAAAGAAATAGGTAAGCACCACTTGGATTGTAGTCTTCTGGTCTCATTTTAAGCAGCTATTTAGAAAGGGAAGCAGATGATAATGTCAAGGGCAACAAGACTCATGCAAGAACTCACTTTTTTTCTGAAATAAAGTATATATATGTCTTTTGTATAGCACAAGAAAATTAAGAAATGGTATCATTTAGGTGCCAGAACTTTTTCACGGAATAGAAAGCATAGGTGTTGTAGCACTGTGAGCAAAATGTGAAAAAAGCAACTCAAACTAAAGACAGAGGAGAATAGCAGAAAGAAATCCTGAGACACTTCTTCACGCAACTGATGCCCCACACTTAAAGAAAACTGGAGCTTCAGTAGAAATATTAACATGAAACAACACTCCCAGAGCACTTATGAGATCATAACATCTTAGTGTTCCCAGACAAAAGCAACAAGGAGCTGTGAAGATAACTGAGCATGTATATTAGGATATACTTTGAATTCACATGCGTTGAAAAATGCTAACACATGTTAAGGACAATCTATAGCTAACCACAGACTTTCCTGAAGCAGACAGGTTTGACCTCCCCTATGAAAAATGGCTGAGAGAGTTGGGGTTGTTCGGCAGGTCCTGTAGTGACAGGACAAGGGGCAACAGTTTTAAACTGAAAGAGGGTAGATTTAGATTTGATATATGGAAGACATTTTTCACAATGAGGGTGGTGAGACTGTGGAACAGGTTGCCCAGAGAAGTTGTGGATGCCCCATCCCTGGAAGCGTTCAAGGTCAGGTTGGGCAGGGCTTTGATATAGCGAAAGATGTCTCTGCCCATGACAGGCAGGGTTGGACTAGACGATCTTTAAAGGTCCCTTCCAACTTAAACCATTCTGGGAGTCTATGATTGTATGATAGTTCTCCTACCTTGAGACTAAATGGATGCCTCATTGAAGGTCTGGTATGGAGCTGCAGATGTGAAGTCAACAGATGCTGATTGTTGAGGCACCAACACAACTACTAGGTTCCTGGGGGCTGAGGTGTTTTTTGGGGGGTGGTGATGATACAGGCTACATTTGCTAAACTGCTTGCAGCTTGGATGTAATGGAGCTCTATCAAATCTGAAATAGCATAAAGAGGATCAACAGATAATGATTACTGTATTTTCTGAATAATATGGGCAATCAGACTAAAGTAGCTGATAATAGGTACAAAACCAAAGTACTCTTGCACAACGTTGAAGATACTAAAAGCCCATACTGCTTCAATAGCTAACTAGGCACATCTGCAGGAGAAAAATCCATCATAGGCTAGTCAACACAAATATGAAACTTTGGGCTCACCATGTCCCTAATCCTTAAACTGTCAGAGGCTGGGAGAAGACTGTGGAGCAGTATCTCTCATTGTATGCTTTGCCCTAGTCCTATATTTTTCCCATGGTAGCTGCTGTTCCTCATGGCTGAAGACAGGATATGGCATATGCGACTAAATGAGCTTTTAACTACATAAGATACAGCTGTCATTATATTCTTAGCAATGTCAAGTCACAGTTCCATCAGATTGAAGTGTTCAGCGTCAAACCCAGCTTAGAGACTTCCCAATCATATCCACCCTATTCCTCTCAGGCTGTGTCACAGTGAAGTCCACTTTTTGTTGCAATGAGACAACTGGGTCTGCATGATGAAGTAGGCAGAAATTCCTTGAACTACTCCATTATAGAACACATATTATGAAACCATACCTTCAGAATTCACCAGCAACCAAAAGCCAAGGGTCAGGCAGCAGGAAACTAGAGGAGAAATGTGAATATGTGTCCTTGTACAGAGGTTAAAAAATAAACCCATGGTACACAGGACAGGCTGAAAAGGCAGCGATGGCATTTCAGGCAAGGAAATTGCCTGCTGTTTGTTCTTCCTGCATTCAGAAAAATATGCTTTCTGTATCCTCTTTGTTAATAAACATAAGATCATTAAAGAGATAATTGACTCTCATAATCCATTTCACCTCCAAGCAGAAGCAGCTTGGCAAGGGTTCCAATATTGGCCTCAGTAATTTTGCCATGAGGCAGCAGAACTTTCCAGAACATGAACAATGATTCAGATATGGTGTTCCATTAGAAGCAAGGCATTAAAAAAAAAAGTTAATAATCATACAGTGATGCAAATAAATAAAAATAAATAAATAATTAGCATCTTTTTAATTTTCTGGTTTTCCTCCTCATTTTTAGACTTGCGGTTTTCAATGGTTCTCAGTGCTTCAAATCTTTCTTGGGAGAGTACAGTCCTTCATATAGTAAATAGCTTGCTGACAAGAAGCTTATTTTTCTTAGTGTTCTTTCCTAGACCTCCTTGGAGTTGTCTGTTGACTGTGAGGATCCAAGGATCATAGGTTTAAAAAGTCTTGGAAAACAGAAGACTGGTTGATTGACTTCCATCAGGCACTGAATTATCACGGGTAGAAAACCAGCCAATACTACACAATTTATCTCCATTTATTTTGCTAAGATTTGATTCTGCCACTTTTCTGACTTGTTGTTCAACTACTGATGGAAAAGCCCACAGGTAAAGCAGAAGACACAATTCTGGCAGTCTTGTTTCATCACAATTATCAAATCTTTGCTCATTCATTCATCAATATTTTTCATCTTATAATGCAGACACTGCTAAAATAGCACACCCAGAAACTTCCTCATCCCACCTGATATAAAAAAAATAAACCAAGATTATTGGTTTGAACTTTGGGTGTGTCATACTGAAAACTACAGTACAATGAGGACAATGTAAGATTTCAGGTTCTTTACGTACGATTGACTAACTAGTCTATAAAATATCTATTTTTAGAGAAGAGTTCCTAGCAAAGATTTCAAGCTTCAAAATATTGCTATTTTTTGTCTGATAGGCAAAACATATCCTGCATATAAATACAATTTGGGCACATTAGAATACCCTTAGAAATAATAAACTCATGCATTTCCATTCATAACAGAAGTAGGTAACACTCATGAGCATATATATTGTTACAAGCTTTCTGGAAGAGACTTGCAGATTCAAAACCATTACATGGGTGAAAAATTAAGAATGTTTCCCACCTCCAAGCATCAGACCCTAAGTGGGACACTAAACTCTGGATTTCAAAATGACAAAAAATAAACACCGTGGGAGGATTATAATGCACTACTTGAAGAAAATAAAAACTATATTAACTACTGCAAGAAAAAAATGAAGAATGCAAGATAATGGTTTCTCTTTGACAATCTTTGTAGTATGTTCTGTTATGAGCTTGTTACAAATGCATAACTGCATAGACATATCTAGTCAGCATGAAAATGACACAAACACAGGTAACACAGAATTTGCTCCCATTCACATCAACATCAACCTGTGGGATAAGGTAACCATTCATCAGAAGTACAGGATCAATCTGACTCTTTAAGAAGGTTATCGCAGCAATAAGAACAAAAGCATTTTGCTTTGATGTTCCCATAGGTCAGAATATGTAACACAGACACATGTGTTCTAGGATGTAAATTTTTGGTAAAAGCTTAATTCTAATATCACAGAGGATGTTTCCAGTGAGTATACCGGTCTCCTAATTCTAACTCACACTAGGTAACTTGAGAGGTTTTGCTATATGAAAATTTTATTTTATGTTTTTTGGTGGAATCTGGTAGTCTCTCTTTAGTGTATTTATTAATTTGTGTATCGTTGTAGCTTTCAATACCTACCACTGTCTTAAAGTTCCTTAAACATGTCAACATAAAGTATTTTATATTTATTTCTTATATGTGGTACCATAAATAGATAAAAAGGGAAAACCAGAGCTAGCATAAACAGTAAAGAAATGAAAGATATGTATCAAAGTGGTGACCTGGGGCATATATTCAAGGAAAAGTGACTGAGAATACTCGACTGACTCCCCAAAAATTGGTGACTTAAATATCATAACAGGGGAAGAGAAGATTTAAAAGAATTTAAGAACAGGGGAGGGTTGAAGTGCAGGCCATCATCAGATCATACTCTTATGGTACAAGTATTTTTCTAAACTAAAGGAAATTTGTCCACAGCTTCATGTTCACAGAGCTTGATGGAAAGAAATCCAGTTCAGTCTCATAATGAGAACTAGGGGAAATGAAAAGAGATGAGCTCTTTATTAAAACTTACAGCTATAGACAGGACCTCAGTCACACCACCTGCACTGCTGATTAGTAGAAATGTACCCTGGCCCAAAGAAAAATGCCTCAAGACATGTTTACACTGCAGTGTGTAACAGAAAAACCTTGCAAAGGTCCTTCAGAGAAAAATGCTGCCACTAATTTAAGGAAAGTTAACTTTTCCGCCTGCATAGACTGGATCCTGGTTTCAACAGCAAGAGCTGACAGGAATGGAAAAAACCAAAACCACCCCCAAAACTCCCTCACAAGCAGCAGAAACATGATGCTATCAAAATACATGTTCTCTTGTCACGCTTTATACACTTTCAGGAGAAGTAATGGTGCTGTGTCATAGACACAAGTAGTTACTTTTGATGCCGGGACAGCACACGTGCTTTCCAGAAAGCTTTGGGTCTGAGGAGACTTTGGGTCTGAGCAGGCTTTCTCTCTGCCTTGTGCACTCCTGCATTGCAGGCGGGGAGCACAGCCCTCATTTTCATCAGGACACTACAGCAGTGCTCTATAAAAGCACTTCGGAGGATTTCCCTCAGTCAACCTCCACGTGTTTCACTTCCTTGTTACTTGCTGAGGAAAGGCAAAGCTGACTTGCCCAGAACTCATTGTGAGAGACTGAAAGAGCTAATGTCTCAAACACCGTGGCGACTTGAGGCGCTATTTGCATGGCGACGGCAGGTCAGCGAGCACGGGGTGGGGGAGAGCGAGAGCGGGACATGGAGAGCGCGTGGGAGGCCGCGCGGTTCCGGGTTCCGCCGGACCTGACCACGTACGGCCAGAGGTCACACAGGGTTGATCTGAGGAAGGGGCTTGCAACCGCCCGAGAGACCCCTCGCGACCACCCCCCTCCCCCAGCGCCTGCGCAGAAGACTGAGAACTTTCTAGAACAAGAACCATGTAAGCCCTGAAGGGGGCGTACCTGGAAGCGGGGATTAGCTTATAAAAGACATGCCCCCCCCAGGGAAGAGCGCGCGCGCCCACCACTGGAGGATTGCCACGTCCGTCATCGTCATCGCGGGATCCAAGGGTGGTGAAACTTTTTCTTTCTCTTTCCTCCTCTCTTCTCCTTTTCTTTTCTTGCTTCTCTCTTCCTCTGCTCTTCCAATATACATGCAAGTTTGGGATAAATTGTGATGGGTTGCCCGGAAAATAGCTCCATTGCCTCTGTTCGTTCGTTGAGCTCGCCAGTTCGTTAAGTTTGTCTGTTTGTGGAATTCGCCAGTTAATAAAGTTGCTGGCCAGACTGTTCCTCTGGGTCATTGTCGTGACTCTACCGACCACGCGGCTCTGCCGAGCAGAGATCGGCTTTTGTCGGTATGCAAACCGTCGGGGAATCGAAAAGATTCACCCCTCTCGCAACCCACCGAGTGGGACGAGACAGTCATTCAGACCAACAAGAGCAGAGCAGCTCACAGGACAGTCTGAGGCGCGCTCTCTCCAAAAGAGCTGAGCTTCAGCCCCACAGAATACTAGTTTTCAGGTGGGTCAGACATACCAGGACAAAAGACATACCCACAGGTGTGGATGAAGGCAGGCAGAGGTCAGCCACCACAAAATGAGATCTGTGTAGATCTGCTAGCATGGTGCTGATTTTCAGATAGGAAGGATGATGGGGAGGTAGGATACATCCCCTGAGCCCAGCCCGGCACCAGCAGGGCTCCTCATACCGTAGCTTATGAGCACCAGCGGGGAGGCTCTGGTGTAATGATCCCTGCACCATTCACCTAATATTTACTAGTATTTCTTTTACCACACAGGGGCCTCTCTTTTTTATCATTTAGGGGTAGAAAGGGAATATGTAGGTAAAATGCAGGAGCAGTAACAGTAAAAAATTAGCCATCAGAGTAGTTTTAAATTTTCACAGAATTTGTAACTCCTGTCAAAATTTTTTGTCTTTCATTCCAAAACAAATGAAAATTAACTCAAAGTGGTTTTCAGTTTTGTGTTTTGAAACCAAAACACTTAACCAAGATTTTTTTTTTTTAATTTTTCTCTACCATTTCTGACAGCTACACTGGTTAAGCACCTCAAGAGCAAGCACAAAACCACTCATAGTATATAAAGGTTCTCATGAGTATTTCTCAAAGTATTTCTCACTGCAGTTCAAATTTATGTCATTACTGCCGAGTAAACAGTACAACTGTATGGACAAGGAGGGCAATGGTAACTGTACTCTCTGATGGTCTTTTTTTTTTTTTTTTTTGGTGCAATGCTACATTTAAATCCTATTATACTAAAGAAAAGGCAGTGTGAAGGGAGATGAGATTACACCTGTAAAGACCAGGTGGATTTTTTGCAAAAATTATAAGATCACAAGGAACATTTAACTCAGGCTCCAATGGATAGATACTGAACAGCTTTCACTGCCCTTCCCTAAGCCAGCCAGCCTTGCAAAAAACAGACTGTGGTTGAGGGATTCAGCCAAAAATTTTCTTCGTAAGTTTGCACAGCCTTCAATCTTGATACATAACAATTAAAGGTGTCTCAAAAAATCTTAGTATAAGTGAGAATGGCCACTGAATTGGCTCCCTCTACCACTTTTCCAAAATTCTGCATCTAAAGCCATACACCAGAGAAGAGAGGAATCAGTGACTGCTGGCATACAGGAGTTTTCTTCCACATTTGTAGCAGCAGCTGCCTATAGAGTGCGCAGGGGAACTAAACTCATCTGACTCCCTGCCTTTCCACAGCTTCATCGGAACTATACCGCCTCAACTCCCTAGTCAAAGCCCCACTCCTGAGACTTAAATCAAATGAGTAGTCGAAGGATCTGTGCTATTTGAACGGGAGTGTCAGTGCACCTGAAATTACTGAATGTTTAAACTGAAGGAAATGGTGACAGTATAATAGCACTAAAAGGGACAGAAAGTGAAGAAATTATTTTGTAAAAATACTCAATATTAAGTATGTAGGATTCTTAGAGCACTGCCCCAGTCCTTCCCCATACTGCCAAAACTCTTAGCCTGGAGCAACTGAACAAGATGCTCCAGGAAAGATGAAACACAACCTGGACAAATATTGGCATTACTAACATGTAAGTTCAGTCACTTCTGGATCCAAGTATGATAAGGCACAGAAGAAAAGAGAGTATATGACTGCCCTTAAATATTACTGATTTAATAAGAGCACAAGACAATGTAATAAGGGAAAAAATAAGATTGTCTCCCAATACAGGTTTAGTGCATATACAGTGCTTTGCTGACTATCAGTGATAACTTAGCAACCACCTAAGTTTTATGTGTTAGAAGTTATATATCTATCTTATGATAGATGTAACTTTTGAGGAGGGATGTGAAGAAGGATAAGATGCTTGGACAAAACATAGCACTCCAAACTTTATATAGATACATCATCTAACAGCAACTCCTCTTGTCAACTGCAGTATAAAACACAGGGTAAGATAATACAAGAAATCCCTTAAAATCAGTGTAAATGAACATTTATTGAAGCATGCATAAAAGGCACAGAGAAGTTAGACCATGCGTGACTTCAGTTATGGCAGCAGCAAATAAGATGACCAGAAAAAACTAAAGAGTCAGAATGAGAAATGAGACAAAATTGCCATGCGCTGAAGGGAGCAAATCATCCTGACAGATAAAAAACAAGAGGTTTGTTTGCCGTTTAAAAATTTTGTATTAGTAACCGATACATTTTGGCCCCATATAGATTAAGAGGATTGAAATATGTAACATCTGTTTGCATTATACAGATAAAGTTTTATGTTAATAAAGATAGAAGAAGGGTTCTGCTCTGAGACGTTGCTCCCCCTGCACTGTTAATGTAGATTCCCACTTGAATACAGGAGGAGTTATTTTTTGGAACACAGTTTACAAAATTATAGAACCATAGAATCATTTAGGTTGGAAAAGACTTTTAAGATCATCAAGTCCAACCACTAACCTAACACTGCCAAGTCCACCACTAACCCATGTCCATAAGCACCACATCTACACATCTTTTAAATACCTCCAGGGATGGTGACTCAACCACTTCCCTGGGCAGCCTGTTACAATGCTTGACAACCCTTTTGGGGAAGAAATTTTTCCTAATATCCAGTCTAAACCTCCCCTGGAGCAACTTGAGGCCGTTTCCTCTCGTCCTATCACTTCTTGGGAGAAGAGACTGACACCCACCTCGCTACAACCTCCTTTTGGGTAGTTGTAGAGAGCAATAAAGTCTGCCCTCAGCCTCCTTTTCTCCAGGCTAAACAACCCCAGTTCCCTCAGCCGTTCCTCATAAGACTTGTGCTCTAGGCCCTTCACCAGCTTCGTTGCCCTTCTTTGGACACTCTCCAGCACCCCAATATCTTTCTTATGTAGGATGTAAGACTTCCAAACAGCTGGGCAACCAGCTGACAATCCCCAATGTTCAAATTTAAGGTCCTGACTACAAATATAACTATTAAAAAAAAAAAAAATCTATGGATTCATACTGCTGCCGTTGTATCAGTCTTTTTCAAATAGAAAAGATGCAAATACCTTATTTGCATTATTCTTCAATCATTTTACTGCATGTTTAATATTTAAACCAAAGTTCTTTTTATGTATTTCTGTGAAAAAATGTTTTTTTTTTTTTTTTTTTTTTCTGGGGCAGGCTCCTTGAAATTCATAGGTTTCCAGATCAAGCCTGGAAGTCAATGCAGGTGACATCTACAAGTACACTAATATGTGACTCCCACATGAAAAAAATATGTTTAATTATGGTAAATACTATAAAATATTGCTTTCATTTTCTTCCATACCTTTCTAACTCTCAGTCAGAAACAAATTGAATATTCGCACTGTGGGATTCATGTATCCTACTGTCACAAGGATCCTTTTTAAGAAACAATGTGAAAACGTTAAGATTTCTAAGATGCCCAGGATTTCTTACACGTTTAGTGCCTCTGTTCCTCCTTTCTGACACACACTTATTTTCCTCCTGAGAAATATCAAAGATGCACTAAATTTATCATGGCCTTCACTTACTCGTTGATTTTAAGCCATCCAAGTGTAGAAAAAAAAATGTACTGACATGGAATGACATTCATGCCTTAGCAGAATGTCAGCACATGGTTTTTATAATGCCTAAGAAAGAGGGATTGTTACTTAAGAACAAATTTACTTCATTCAGTGGTAATGAAAGTACTAAACCGTGGACAGTGACTATTTTAATAAACACTCCTGACAAGGGCTTGTGTCAACCAGTGTTCAGACCACATTACATTTGCTGTGATCCTACCATTCTCCTTTCACATGAGGATCTGGGGTGGTTTTCTCATTATTCCAGATATTACGATCCTATAACCTCTGATTTTCTTTAGGAAATGGGCTCTCCCAATCTGTTTTCAGTTTGAAAAGATGAATTACCAAGGAACAAACACTCTATGGAATAATTACCATCTTCGTTGTATTAACATGAACAGTTAAACTAACCTTACTTATTTCATCCTTACGTACTTACTGACTCCAGTTTGCTGTGTTGATACATTAGTATGATCCACCTATCAAACTTGTTAAACAAGACACTTCTCACAAAAATGGAAGTTGAGTGCCTACTGAGGACAAAAAGTAAACCAAATCGTTAATGAAGCAAGAAGTTTTCTTCTTCTTTTTCCTTTCCCCTTTCCTTTTTCCCCTTTCCTTTCCTTTCCCCTTTCCTTTCCCCTTTCCCCTTTCCTTTCCCCTTTCCTTTCCCCTTTCCTTTCCTTTCCTTTCCTTTCCTTTCCTTTCCTTTCCTTTCCTTTCCTTTCCTTTCCTTTCCTTTCCTTTCCTTTCCTTTCCTTTCCTTTCCTTTCCTTTCCTTTCCTTTCCTTTCCTTTCCTTTCCTTTCCTTTCCTTTCCTTTCCTTTCCTTTCCTTTCCTTTCCTTTCCTTTCCTTTCCTTTCCTTTCCTTTCCTTTCCTTTCCTTTCCTTTCCTCTTCTTTAGCTTTCCTAGTTCTTAGTCTATGGCAGCGTGGTATCACTCACCCAACTCTATTGTCACTGAGTGTGCGTTCCAGATTATGTTTCCCTATGCATAGTAATTTGTAGTTGCAGAGTAGTGTTATTAATTAATAATTACCCATCTAAGAAGTTATTATCTAATACTTCCATAATTGATTAATCACAACATAAGTTCTACTGTGAAGTGGAAACAAAGTAGCTGTGCATTGAAAAAGCTCTCTGATTACATCCGTATAGAACAAGACAGTCTTTGCTCGTAAAAACTTTCTTGCTTATTAACTTGCATAACACATGCACAAAAACTCTTGCTCTGCACGATTCAGTGACTCTGAATTTTAATAGGCCCTTTAGGTAGAACCACTGTAGAGAAACCAGTTTAAGAAGCAAAATTAAAGTCAGTGAACAGCAGTGTAACTCGAGGAATTACAGCTGATACTTCGATTGAAGGATTTTCTCAGAAACATGCAATGTATGAAGACTGTATGCACTCAATCAAGAATGTATTCTTGAAACAAAGTCTACAAAACATCTCCCCAAAATTAAAATAGAGTTCTTATAAATTAACCTTTAAAGTATTTGTGACTTTTGAAGAACACTGACAAAACAACAATAGCAATTTACTTAGAATTTACATTTACAGTTGTTAGAAGGCTTTACCCTGCAAGTAAGTGTTATCAAGCTTTCCAATTAATTCCGTAAAGACCATCAAAGAGTATCATTCGTTACGTGAAACAGTTAAAAGTAATTCTTATCTTCACTGGAGATAGAGCAGCCAAACAGTAAAGGTCATATATTTAATCCCTAATCTGACAGAAAGTCAATATGAAAAGGGTCTGTGTGACTCTTACTCCTCATTCAGTTTATTCACTGTAATTATCCAGTAATTATTTTAACTTGATTTTTTTTTTTTTTATAAACACATTCTATAAGTATGCATTTAACTTGGGACTTGTGAAAGGGCTAAATATAGTAGCAGGCATGTTGCCTGGTTGCACATTGCAGAAGTGTGACATTTGGTATCCAAACTACGATAATATGGAAAACAGGAAGCACAGAATGGATTAGAAAAGATTAGGCACTGCAACCCAAATAGGATCCTATACAAAATATGCCTGTATACATTACAGGTATACATTATATAATATCTGTAAATCCTTTTTCCTTGTTTTAGGAAAAGTTAGCAGTTTACAAAAATAATCAGTGCTTGAGTTGTCCTTAGAAAATAGATACAAACAAAATACATACCAAGTTAAAAATGAAAAGGTAGGATGCCTTTACCTAAGCACAAATGATTATTTTGGGATACTTGGTGAAGAATTATAGTAGTTATTAAGTGTGGACACAAACTGATGAGGTGTCCTGTTTTAAGGCCAAAATTATAAGTTGTTCTGTATTGAGTAACGATACGTGACAGCTTTAGTATGCTATCACATAGGTGTTACTCCAGAATGGAAGCAGAAAAAGCACTAATAAGAAAAATCCTGGTATAAAGCTATTAATGATGAAATCCTAACTCTATGGAACGTATTTTCCAAGTTAGAGGTAAATTTCTCTGTGACAACCTAAAGGTATAACACCTTTAAAATTCACTTGCATGAACATTCGCATGCCTCAATTTTCCTAGTATGAAAGTCCAGAAAAAAAGGAATCTGCTAAGTGCAAGCAGAGTGAACTTCGTGCCCCACCACAGCCTCCTCCTCAGCACCCTGCGGACCCATCCCAAGGCCTCTGAAGCACTTACATCCCACTTCATCTATAACTTGAATAATACATTCTGTCAAGTTTTCAGAACAAATAATACATCATGTATTTGGTAGTAATATTCCCTACTGGAAATTAAAGTGGTCTGCAAACTCACAGTTAGTTACACAAATATTATGAAAATTGCATACAACAGTTTTTCAGTCTGAGATTACATATCAGTAATGTAAAAGGTGAAATTATGAATTATTTTAATAATTAAAAGAAGGATGAATACAGACAACCAGAGGAGCATACCCTGCCTTGTAGATTCTTAGGCTTATTAATATTCTGGATTAATAAACAGTTCATTACACTTCTGAAAACTGCTGGACTTGCACTTCTGTACAGTAAGTTGTATTCTATGAAGAAGGGTATTTAAAAAATACCTGGGAGTCTTTTTTCCCCCCTGAAGTCCAGCTATTCCTCTATTATAACTAGACTTTCTCTTGCTAAACAGGAAATGTAGGTTCCCATTTAAAATCCGTTTTCTTGCATAAAAAGGCAACCCTGAATTCCGTTACATAACAGGCTGAAGCGATGGCAAATGCTCTGTTCTTCTGCAAACCCATTTCTCCTGTCCCTATAATCCAGGCCAGGCAACTTTCTTGTTGTTAGGTCAGGCTACAGGATAAATTTCATAACCCAGACAATCCTTTTCTGGGGGAAGAATCATCCCTACTGGGATGAAGTGAAAAGCGAGTAGAAAAAAAGCGTTTGCTGCTAGACACAAGCAGTTCAGAGGCTCTCCTGCAAACAGAAAGGGCTGGGGTGACTGGTAGCACTTAGTCCTTACTCCTTAACTCCTGGAAAGGACAGGAGGATGGAAAGGAGAAAGAATGCAGAAGAGGTAAATATTTTAGACAATTCCAGGACAAGGGGAAGATACATAAATAAAATGCCTACCAAAAACTTTTCTGTTCTCAAAAGCAGAAAAAATACAGAGGGGACATATCTCATTGGAGGAAAACCCTGTTGCTGAAACACATGGAGGAGAAAGAAGACATTTGAAGAATGCCTTCTAGATGTTGGCATTTAATGTCACAAACCAGGGTTCACAAATATACATCAGAAACTACAGCACAAGCCTTTTAGTACTTCACATGGACTAAAAAAGGTTTTGAGAAATATGACTGACTGTTGAAAAAAACGAATACATTCTTAATAAAATTCCCATTCTAAAAAACATCCAGGGTGTATAATACAGATGCTGCGGGTCTGATTTTTTTTTTTAACTTCTGTTTTGAGAACAACCAAAGGGAACAAAAGACAGATTTCTCTTACTAAGCAGTAGCACTTTCACATGGTTTCTTGTGCTGTTGTAATTCGTTATTCATTCAAGAATATGTGGATGACAAAATCATATATTGTAACTTATATCGGAAACCCACCACAACCAGAAATAAGTTCTGGTCTTACCCAAATGTTGTTCTTCTTTCAGCTGCTCTGCAAAAAAAAGGCTGTTATTAAATTACAGCGATTTAAAAGACTTCCAATTAGATGCATCTTTTTAAAAATCAGTCACCTAGTCTCAGCTCTTTGCAGTGGTTCCTCTAGAGCCGTAGGGAGACAGGCACATCTAGGGGGGTAATCTGTCCTCACATTTAGGGATTTGGTCAAAAACATTCTTTGTTGGTGCTGTTTCCACTGCCTAAAGACAGACCATACACAAGTATCTCAGACTAAACCAGTAACTTCGGACTGGTCACCTTGGGTGAGATGTACTCATCTGTAGCCCCCTGACTAATGTCCCTTGTGGGAAGCATTTGAAAGTGGGAATTGAGAATGAAAAGTAAAATATGAAACTTATTAATGAGTATCCATAATGCAGCAAAATAAACTTGTGACTGATATTAAATGGTCATTTCAGAATTGGTGCAATAGGTAGTACCATCATGTTTTAACAAAAAATAATTCATTTATAGGGAAAGTTAAACATTATATGCATTGAATAAAAATGTTTATTTATAGATGTGATTACTATATTCCCATCAACTACAATCTCTGGGTAGCTATACATAGTTTAAACTGCGAAATAAATAACACTATGCTATGCTAGGCAAGAACATTCATCAATTACATTGCTGATTTTTCTAGCCCAATTTAACACTCATTCATGCTTAGATAAATAGATGATCCATGGCTGACCAAAGGATAATAGTTTCTGAGCTAACAACCTTCCCAGTGAGTACACCCCTCTACCAGCCTTTACGTTACACCCCCAAGCAGAAGTTCAGCTGTCAAAGTTGAAAACAAAAAATACAACATTAGCGTTGACACAAGCTATTTGTGGGTTAAGTGACGATGGCAGGTGAGAATTAATGGTGCTCAGCAATAGATTTATTTCCTACAGAATCGCACCCACTGTAGAACAAGCTCTCTTTGGCATTATCAAATAAAAGACTTCCTCAACAGTGAGCCCACAGTAACACCACAGGAGACAAGCTTGCCAACAGAAACCAGCGATAGCAGAAACATTGTATTAGCTGGGTCTTGTCAAAGACCTGGATTTAATAGCATCAGTAGGAATAATCAAAGGCTGTTAGTAGCCCACTAAGTTTTCCCTGTTCCCTGGAGAGTAGCCAGTGCAAATCCAAGTCCATTTCCCAGAGGTGTTTCAAACACCACGGACTCCCATCTTCCCTGATAGCAAAGAGACACTGATCACTCAAGCACCGGCTGTCGTCCACAACAAAACTGCCTTCCTGAGACATCTGCCTGCCCTCTAAAATTGCCATAAACAGTACATCTCCTCTTGGAGATCCCTCCACTTTCAGGACCCTCAGATCACTCCTCACACTCAGGGAATATGGAGAAAACTAACTGCTTAATATGTGTCAGGATATCAGGTACTATCATGATGATTGGTATGGAAAAACATAATTAACAGATTAAATAGGTTCTGCACAGAAATAGTGCCTTCTTTTCCTAGCTGTAAAGAGGTAGGGTTTTTTATGATTAAAAAAAGAAATATATGTCAATATAGCTAGAGAGATTTTGGGATCTAAATAATATTTATTCAGACTGGGATATGGAAGGCCCAGCTTTCATAGATTTTTGGAGGGTCAAGAGGATTACTAAAAACTGCAGGGCAAACTGTTGAAGAGATTAAGAGAATTCATATAAGTTTAATCATGATTTTCCAAAGTAACGTTTGACATATAAATAATTCAAGTTTGAAAAATATGCCACAAATTTGCATTCTGTTTCCCTGAAAGAGGACAACATAGCATTTGTGCTTCATGCATCTTCCCCTGTTTTAGTACCACTGTAGCTATGAATAAGACCATAAGCTAATATTATGCATTTAGAAGGATAACCAAAACTAGTAATATTTCAAAGTCAGAATTTTAAACTCCTTTTGCACAGAGGTCCAACTCCTCTATGGAAGGCATTTCATTTTGTAAAGTTAAAAAAGAACACTTTATCACATCTCTGTAAAAAGCAAAGCATTAAATTTATTCAAGATTTCCTCACAGAAAATAAATAGGTTTTCATTCCTCAAACATACATAAAATGAACACAGTCTGATAGACTGTGTAGCAGCACAAACTATCAGTAACTATAACAATACCAATTATTCCACCGATCCTTTTCAATCACTCTAACCAAGAAGGATATCTGATGAAGTATCAAAATTGTTATGAAGAACCACAACATAATGACATTTTGCATATAATTAGTAAATCAAATGGAACTGCATTGGATACAGAACAGCTGTAATACAGGAAAGTAGTGACCTACTGATTCAATAAACTGCATTTGTCATTCTCAATTTGTTTTACTATTTGGATTTTAATTACAAATCAAGTACCTAATCTAAGCTGAAACCAGATAATTCAATTTATGCCAGGTATGTGTTTCCAGAAAGTAATCAATCTACCATTTTAGAAAGAGGAAGAAAAAGGTTTTATTTTAGTTCATTATGATTAATTTGTTTAGATATGAGGAAACAACTGAGAAAATAAATACAATCAAAATAAAATAGCCGTACACAACTGTACATATAATGAGAGCTACTTAATATAAGAAACATTTGATTTAGACTTTAAGAGCTAAAAAGTATTGGTATTATTGATTTTTTCTTGTTCCCTGACAGCTAACCAATTACTCAGAGAAGACATGCTACAAGCACACAATCTTACCATAATACCATGTGCAGTAAAGATTAGTAATAGAAAACAAAAACCCTACCATGTTGTTGAAGGCTACAATAGTCAGGCAGTGCAGGATGAATAAATTCTTGTTGTAGGATATCAGGATACAGCAATTATTTTCTGTTTTCTCAGACACTCAGGCTATTCATATCTCAACAAGAGATCAATTCATTACCCAAACAATGTCAAGGTATTAATTTGCCTAACCCTAAACCAGATGCTCTGTCAAATAAGGTAATTTCTAAAACTATGCTGTGTTATATCTGGTTCTGCCATGCTTTCCCCACAGCATGTACTTCTTTGGTTATTGTTGCTCTAAGACACTAACTCTTGTCATGATACTTTAAGAAATCTGACTGGTGTCACCAAGTATCAAAGAGTCAAAGCCAGATCAGAAATCTTGCTGCAGGACAGAGTTCATCCTTGTTACAAATTTCCACTGAAAAAAGAATGATCCTACAACGGTTCAATAGCATCTGCACGGAAGTGCTAGTTTTAGTATCATAGCTCGCTTATTTCTGGTCAATTAAATAGCTGCATTGCCTACGAAGTTGCTTAGGTGTATCTCTTTTATATTGGATGCTCCTGATCTTAAATCTAAGAAGCTCTATAGTTACTTAACGTAATATTTCAACCCAGTGGTGTTATTTCTTTCTTGACGTCACACTGACTGCCTTCAGTCCTGCCTAGTATTATTTTGCTTTTGGGCAGATTCCACATCACATATTAAAGAAAATATGTTTTGACCTAATCAGTCCAATTTGTAGCTCCTGGGACAGCTAGGTTGCCTCATCTCCCTGAACACACTTTCTGAGCTACATTTTCAAATTGGATAGAAAGAAAGAAAAAATTACATTTATTTGTTATTTTTACAAAATGCTTTACTAACTAGATATACATGTATGCATAAACACACATATATAATGTAATGTAAATAAATGTTATATAATAATTAGATGCCTTATTTCTGTGCAAGCATTTCTCAGACTCATTTGGCTAAATCAAGAAGTGAACTTACTTAGTTTATCATTGTGACAGCAATGATAAAGCAGCACAACTCAATTTTTGCTGTGTTCAAAACCTAATTTTAACAAGCTCTATCCATCAGGAAGCAATGCACCCTCCAGACCAGAGGGCATCTTCATGCAGTGCTCTGAAGCTAAAATCACAACAGCCTTCCAGGAAAGCATGACGCTTCTCTGAGGCACGGGAGCAAATGAGTATATCATTTGAATAGCTGCATTATAAAGCTATTGAAGTTAACGAGGATATATACTACTTTTTGGCTCACTTACAATACGTTATTACTTTCTCACTTACAGAAACCAAAAATCCCAAATTGCTAATATCTGCACTTTCATTTTCTCGGTCACTAACAGAACAATCAACTGCTTGGACACTGGGCATCTTCAACTCAAGTACCTGGCTGGAATGTCTTGATCCTGAAATTGTAATATATTTTAAAATTGGCTTGCACTTAATTCTTTTTCCAGCATTGGACATCACAATAGCTGCTTTTTAGTTTGAACTTTTATAAGCTGTGCAAAGAAAACACACAGCAGTGGTTATCAATAATTTGTCTGAAATACATACTGCTTCATCTCCATATTGGACTTGATAGATTTTATGGAAGATCTACATGATGATGATGAGAAATGCAGCAATCTCATCAGTATAATTTTTATTCTGATAATGATACATAGTTCATAAAGATGACAAATAGCTTTTATATACTGATACAGCCTCAAGAACCTCATATTGTAACCTTGTTGTCACACTGATGTCTTGGATAAACAGATCTCCAAAATATCTATGATGTATAAACCACTACATAAGTACTTATTTCTCTTTGTACTTTATATTCAACTCAATTCACTTTTATACAAATTATAACCATTTATGCCCTCAGTTTTTAACACTGGGCTGACAGAAGCCTGTTTTCTTATACACAAAAAGGTAAGTTTAAAAAACTGTTGAGCAGGACACACAAGTAATCATTTAATTAAATGTTAAAAACCACAACCAGACTATTCATTTTCTACATTAATTGTTTTCACATTGTTACTTTGTGCATTCTTGCAAAAAAAAAAAAGTCAAGAAAAACCCTAAAACCTCAATGTTCTACGTTACTGCTCTATACATACAGTGTTTATCAGGCAGAATTTGGACTTCTAGAACCTCACAAAACTCAGCTTTGTGAGTAAACAAAACTCAGGGCAGAATCCAGCTCTGATTCAAGGGATACAGTGATCTTTCTTATCTATAGGTAAGCTTTACTTTGTTATCCATGACCATCCTATTTCAGATGCATATCTCTGAAAAGTAATACTAGGAAATTGGCTTGCAAATAGTACTTGCACTGATTACAGATCTGGGTGCCAGGACAGGTGGCTTTTAGCCATACAGACCCTAGGCAGTGAAGTGTAAAAAAGAGAGAAAATAGGTAATTTCTACAGTGAGGGCTACAGTGTCCAGTGACAGTGAAATTGCTGCATGTACTGGTGTGTGACTAGATGTTCAAGACGTTTATGTAGCCTCTAATTCAATGTAACTCTCATGGGGGTAAAATCGAGCCAACCAGACTCACTTATTTAAGATCAAAGTTTTCCTGGTGAGAGACAACGATCTGAAGTGAATTCTTTATATAGCCAATATTACAGAAAACCAAGAAATGCTTAGTTAATATATCTATCTAGTCATATTTCAGGACCTCCTCTGGTCAACACTCAGATCACAGAGGAGGTCCTGAAACATGATTGACCATTTCTGCTTTGGCAATCAAATCGGCTGCTGAAAGCCTAACAGAAACAAAGCTGTTGGTAAGCTCCTCAATGCCATCTGTGTACACAGGCCTGGTCTTTCAGTCTTTTCCCTACTAGCAGCAAAAGAATGGAGGTGAAATAGCAGCCTACTACTATGGCACGAGTAAATCAGAGTCACCTTATTAAGCAGACAGGTTGTAAGAAAACACTTTGAAAGTACTTCAACAGCAATCTCAAGTCGTTCCTATTAGGTTAGAACAGTTTTTAGCTATTCTCACGTAGAAATAAATAAACTCACTGACTCTGTGAACAAAAGAGGCCACCGGGACAATACAGTCTAACCTGCTGTGTAACGTATCGCAGAACATCTCATAGAACTCCGCAGCACCTTTGATCAAGCCCCATTTGTGAGTCAAATGCTGCATACTGCTTTTAGCTTTGCTGCATTTCTAGAGGAAGCCAAGAGACCTTGGTGAATTTAATGAGTACATTTCAAGGATGTTTGAGCATCTAATTCCCTAAATTGCTTCAGCAATCCTAGACTTAATTCCATATGAAATCTTTTAAGTTACAAGAATCCACAACACTGCTTGGTAAATTGTTCCAGTGTGTATTTACTTCTGCTTAAAAATATGCACTTTGCTTCCATTTCTAGGTTTAACTTCCATGTACTGGATCTTTTTTGTCATCACTTCTGCATCTCAGAAGTTCAGTATTTTGTTGCCTTCCACAGTGAGAAAATCATTTTCCAACTACCCCCTCGAACACTGAACCAAACCGGCCATTATTTTTAGTCTCATTTGAGCCAATCTTGTTGCTTCTCCCAAAGTCTCTCCAGTTTTCAACAAGTTTTTCAAACTTGAGTACCTTAATAAAGTATGTCCTGGAGTGGCCGTATTTGGAACAGAAAGGTGATCCTCTTGTGTTCGTAAGCCTGAGTAGTGCATTAACTTGCCACCTGCAGAATCTTGTTACAGCTGGTAACGTTTCAGAACTTTGATTTATGGGATTGCAAAACCCCTCAAAAACCTTTTCAGAATTTTGATTTATGAATCGCATCCCCATTTTGTACTCCTTTATTCTTGTACTGCCTAATTCTTAACCACAATATTTGTCTATATCGATATAGGACATACAGAACGATATTTTACGTATAAACTCACCCAAAACATTTAAGCAACTCACCCTCCTCAGTATCTATCACTTCACCAATTTTTGAACTATTTCCAGACTTTAGTTTTGATTATTTTAGATTTTCTTCCACTCCTTGAAATTGTCCTGTTTTCCAGGATTTGCAAGATCTGAATTTTAGTTGTTGAAAGAACTTCCTAGCCAGCTCATAAAACCTAGGTGCAAATAATTTCATTGTGCTGATTTGGTAACATTGAAATATTTCTTGCCACTTGTAAAATAAAAACAGTAATATGAGTATTTGCAGGAAATTTCTAGCCTAATTAAACTTCATAAAAATGCTCAGATATATTCATGCTTTAAGAGCAAAGGTAATTCAGAAAGCTTTAATAATATACAGTATTATATATTTTGTTCTTGATGAATTATACTTTGTTAAACTTCTTTCCTTGTTTTTTTCTTTGGTCTTGAGAACATAGTCACTGCATCCAACCATGACTGTGGTCTCTCTTGAGCATTCAAGTCCTGAATGCCAGAATTCTTTGCCGTGTATCTACTGTGACTCACTGCTATCCTGCCCCTTCCCCAAATCATTAGCCAGTTTTTTAAACTGTGCCTGCAGCATGTAAAAAGAAGCTAAAAGAGCTGGCAGGAAAGGGCAACAAAACAAAAGATGAGTAGAAACTATACAATAGAAATAAAACAGATTGCAGAAACAGTTTAAAATAATAACCGTATGGCAGAGAGAGTTTCATATAAAAAAGGCTTTCAGAAGAACATCATTTTGCATTACCCAAGGAGTTGGAAGAGGTTGGCCAGACTTTCACTATTCAGTAAGGACAAATTTATCTTTTCATTTTGCATAGTGCAGGTTCCATGCCTGCAACACTGAACTAAAAATATTATCTGAATCAGATTTTTTTATGATGTTATTGCTTTAGCTGTTATAATAATATAAAAATATAAAGACAGACCATATAAGGACAGACTGTGCTTCCTATACTCTTTCCAGTGTGAGGATACACATGGAGCCCCTGATTCCATGAAGGCATCAGGAGGTCATGAGATATTTATCATTGTGTCTACGTCTGCTTATGATGTGCAATGCAAACCTAAGACAGACATCTCTCCCTTGCATCAGCAGCCTAAAACCAGTGCCAGTTCCATAGATCAGTTTGTTTCTAAGATAGGTGAATTATTTCAGGGATATGATTTTATACCATGGGAGTAAATAGGATTTCCCACTGTGCTCAATTTGAAATTTTTTACTGGAAGAGAGTGATGGGAATACAAGAAATGTTCCCTCTCTCAGAGTTAATGGTGTTATTACTTTTGGCCCACCATGCAAGCTTCTTACAGGCATCTACTTCCAACAGTGTGCCCTTACCACCATGCTGGGGTGAATTCAAAGGCCCATTGAGCCACTGTCATAAACAATGGTGGAAGTAGGTGCCGAGGGAAGAGTATAGAAAAGCTTAAAAAGGTTGAATAACTCTGTAATTTCTTGAACTAGAGATGACTCTTCTGAGGCTTGAGACCTTACAATAGTGTTATCTATCCCTAATACTATGTCCCTTGGCCTCAGGCTGCCACTCAACAGCCATGCGCTCACAAGCAGGTCTAATTTGGCTGTGGCTTTCACTGTAACAGAAGAAAGTCACAAAGAAAGGCATTTTAAAATTAAAGGGCCATTTAGCATGCCATAGGATTAACATAAATTAGGAAGAAAAGGTGTAATAAATAACAAAGTACTAGATACTTAAATATTTAGCCTCACCTCCTTACCTATCTTCTACAACCTCATACCTATCAAGGTAATGGGAGGTGGGTTGGGAAGCAGGCAACGCTGCCTTGAAGTTATTTTCTCTCTCTTTTCCTGAGCCTGTTCCTCTGACTTTACCAACCTGTTTACTTTCTTATTTAAATAAAATGAAGTAAAAAATAAAAAAATATTTTAAAAAAGCAATAATGATTTAAAAATTAAATAAAAGATTCTGTTTTGGTACCTTGACATAGTTTATATAAAAGCATAAATAGGCATGTTTCTTTACTACTCTCCGATTAAATCCTGCAGGTGTAATTTAGTCATGCTTTACAGACAGTGTAATAAAATAATTTATCTGAAGGTTAAAAAATTTCTCTCTTTATTTTTACAGAAGTTAAAGGCAGTTGTAGAAAACAGAGCCTTTTGGCACTCTAGGACAATTTCCTCTACTAATTTCCTATCTTCCACAAAAAAAAAAAAAAAAAATCTAGATGGCAGAGGAAGAAGGACCACACCTTCTTCTAGAATTCAGTCAATAAATATCTGGATGACACGAACTGTCAAAAGGCAGGAGAAGAAAGATGCATTTCTGAAATAAATTTTGATACAAAAATTATTATAGCTGTAAGGAAGTATTATCTATTTCTGCTAGATGTGATGAAGTGAAATTTTGTTCAGACTGATACAGAAAAAATGATGGCCTTAGGTATACCCAATTTCAACCTTCCTCTTTATTTTGTTCTTTTTTCCCCAGTTACATATTTAACTAGTGTAGGCAAATCCATCACAATGTTTTATTACTCAAAGATAAGCCTCTATAGTTTCTAGTTATTAATGTTTCCTTATTTATCAGTAGAAATAAAATTTTTGATACAATATTTTACTCTATATCTCAGCACTTCCCTATCTGCAGTTTTTGGTATTTTCTCCATCTATATACTATAACTCCATTTTCCCCTATGCCTGCACAGATCACCATTGTTCGGTTATGACATTAGTGTTGTCACTACAGCACTCAGATCTAAGGAGTGTCCAGGAGTAGTTTCAGTATCCACCTCATCCCAAAGATTATGGGTATTCCCTGGAATTCTAACTTGCCACTGGATGCAAAAATGCATTTGGTTCTTTACATCTCATCATGTCTCTCTTGTTGCCTACATACTGTTGCTTAAAAGAGTTATCCCTATCTTTTATTTTGATGTTTGGTTTTCCCATAAGTAGAGAAGGGAGTGGAATATATAAAATGTATTTTCATTTGCATTTTCCTGTTTTATCTAATCGACAAGACAATTCACCTCTCTTTCTCATTGTCATTTAAGTTTCTTTTTTCCGTTTCATAGGCTTTGTATATCCCATCAGGGAATTACTATTCAAGCTATAATAAAAAGTCTTGTCTACATTTTTCTTTAAAAAACCCCAAGCAAGTCATGATCAGTTTTCAGTTATCACCTGAAAGCTGATTTTTCTTTATATTTGATCACACTACCTTTGCCTCATCTAAGCTTTTGTGCCTTCTCAGTGTACTTTACCTGAGGCAATACTTCTAATTTTTCTCATTACAGCTGTTACCTTCACACCAGCATTATTAGTAAAATACCTTACACTTCCTCTTTTACTGCATCAAAGATCATCATATCTTTTAACTGGTAATTTGTTCTCTATGTCTTGTGCCATTTTTCCCTAAGGAACAATATTTTGAAGAGCCTAAGACTGCTGCATAATTAGATCATACAAAACATCCGCTATCCTATCTCCCAATAAGACAGGAAGACCTTAAGATTTACATTTCTTTCATACATTCTCCCTGTAGAGGATTAATTATATTCCTTTTGTTTAGTCTCATTAAAGTTCAATTTCTTCTGTGTCCCTAATACACTTCATACAGATTCTCCTCATCTGACTTTTTCAAAGCCTAGTCATCTTTTCCCTGCTGATAAACATGTCTTGAATTAATGGCATATTTAAGTTCCATCTGCATCTCCCTTGAACACAATTCACAAGAGAGTAACGTACATCAATGATATCCTTATGAAAATAAATGGACCACACCCTGTTCTTTCTAATAAATGTGTCACTAGTCAAAATACCTTCTTCAATGACATAATGTTTTCTTTTGTATTCCTTTGTTAAGAGATTTCTTATGCCCCTACCTCACATCCTTTTGCCCCAAGCAAAAAGTCCCCTTTACAGAAGGGCAATAAACTGATAGGAAGCCTCATAGAAACTGGTGTTTCTTCTGTTAAGCATCTATATCCTCAGGGGAGTACTTAGTTTCTGTCATTTTGTCTATTCAGATTATTCTAAAATGAATGGTATGTTTTTGTGTAGTTCTAAAAGTGTTTTGGTCACATTCACCCTGCTGTATCCCCCAGTATTTCAGCTTTCCATTTTTATGAGCAATCAATTAATTCTCCAACAAAACAGTGTATTTACAATAAAAATCATTCCTGTCTGCATTCTCCAATAGAATCCTCTATATTGGAAGAATTCCCTGTGACACCTCTTCTCCCAACACGCAGTGAAAAAAGTCCCTGTTCTGCCCTCCAAGTGGTGGTGCCTTTGCTTCTTCTGAGTAAGCAAAGGGTTGCTTTATTAGGAGGAATTTGTGTGTCTGTATATATCTAAAAATACCCTATCCAAAATCTTAAATACCCTATCCAAAACTGGCTGGATTGACTGAATATGTGGACTCTATAAAACGTCATAAGAAGGGTCAAATTTAATAATATAACTAAATCACAAGTTTACTTTTTAATCATTAAAAAGGAAACCAACAATACTCAGGTGAACTTCAAGTAAAACTATAGGGAAAAAATGGTACATGAAATTGTTGTTGGAAAGCATCTGTCATGATGTGTGCGAACTGACAACACATATTTTGGCATTTCCTAATTTTTGCAGAGGTGACTGCACAGCCTTAATAATGTTCTTACTGCATCATTTTTAACTTCCTTGACCCTTCCAAAAGACACGTGCCCAAACCCAGGTGCATATAACAGCTGAAGTTGAGCACAGCTGTAAGAAACTGAACACTGGGAATGCTGGACATAGCAATGTTAACCAACCACAAGGAACTGAGGGGACAGATTTTTTTTGTGTATGAAAATGCATAGTAATTCATATAAATATATGTAAGTGATAAGTAAATGTATTATTATGAAAAACAAATTCCTAAGCTAAAAATCCAACTTTTACTTGGGAAAATCACATCATTGCAAACATTGTATCACCATTTCAATGAAGTTTTAGACTTTTACAGAAGGCCAAATTGAGGCAAAGGTAGCTGAACTGACCTAATTAGTTTATGTAGTCACAAAATACACACCTAGTTCCCAGTCCTATTCTGCAAAGAAAATGCACCACTTTTTCTAACGTATACATAGCTTAGAAATATATACTTGTAATAAATAAGTAAATATATATATGCTATATATGTAACATACAGAATCATACGTACATATATATTATATGTAATAAACCACCATGGTTACAGTTTTATGGCTATTGAAATGTTGCAGCAGCATCAGTATTTTCTCCTCTTATAGTAAGTTTACTAAAATACAAAGCAATTGTTACTGCTGGATAATTAGATTAAAAAATTAATTTCTTACAATTAGAGTGTTAAGTAAGGTATCCATTGAAATTTTTTAAGGAAAGGGAAAGCAATGAGTAAAGATCACTCTGGAGTGATACAAAGAGTATTCCAGAGATTTAAAACATTTCATTCAATATCTTAAACTTATGCTCTACTCAGGGAAATCTACAAGTTGAAGTACAGTATCATACATAACTAATCCTGATACACCCATAACCAATTATATAATTAATATATTAATTTAACATTATAATTAAATTGCTTGCTACTGAACTGTAAACAGTTGAATATAGCATAGTTCTAAGAGTTACTTTTAAAAATCATATCAAATCATAAGCAGCATGACCACCATTTTAAAAAGAAATATAAATTAAAAATACTCTCCCAGTTTCTAGTGTATGTATGTTTACATCTGTCACGTGGGAATAAAGAAACAGGATATGGAACTGTTGATTTTAATTTGTCTCGATGTGATTAGTTTTGTGAAATACCTATCATTCACTATATGCAGACATTTCACTACTATTCAATTCGTGTTCAAGAAGCTAGAGTTGCTAGAGGTCTGCTTATCTTCAGTATGTCTACCAGGTCAGTAAGGTCCTGGTTTTTTGCAGCTCTTAGTGGAGGGGGGGGGGAAACAAACAAACAAACAAACAAAAGTGCTGTGGAAACTGTGGAAAAGGAAGTTCCTTCCCTACCAGAGCTTCTCTAGACCATTTCAATGTTGCTTCCAAGATGCTGCAACCACTCCCCCATGCTGTCTTCTGTACTTCGTTTTTGTCTGTGATCTCTCTCTTTCATTATACTCCTCCAGGCCAAATCAATCCTTTCCTCTCATCCTCTCTACATTCACTTCATAGCTATGGCACATCGAGCCCTATGGGGCTCTACCCAACATTTAAGATTATATGCTACATTTTTATGTTCACGTCAGACTCATAAAAATCGTTCACCGCACTGTTCAAAGACACCTGATATTAACACTGTCTGCAGCCTGCAGACCTAGATAAGTACAAAGATGGCTTATCATATATATAATTTTCTAAGCCAAAATAGCAAGCTACCAGGCGACCTTCATTTCCATTAAAGCAATTCAGAATTTGCAATCATTTGGCTTCCTGCCTTTTACAAGCAAATCTGGAGAAAAATGAATAAAAGTGATGCAGAGACAGATCAAGGAGAACGATCAGAGAATAAGAAGAAAGGACTCACCTCCTTTAGTCAGTTTTCCATTTTAGTTTGTTTCAATTGTTAAAGAGGGAAGAGATTTTTTTGCACTCTTTAATTCAGATGTCAGTTCCAATATTTGATGCTTGACTGTTCTGAAACACAATCAAAGTGTAGCAGTTAAAACTACTAGCCTGAAACAAGATGAAATTATTAACATGGCAAGCAGCTACTTATTCATTAAAAATCTCAGCAATGTTGAGAGGCTTTATATCAATGGTCTGTAGCAAAGTTTTCACATGGTACCACACTCTCCTTCTTGCAAGAAAAAAAGCACAGAAAAAAGAATATTTAGATTGTATAATGCTGCATTTGTGGTGCCATCTCACATGTTTTACTCTCCCTGCACAATGCATGAAGAGTTTGCTGGTTCTTTCACAGAAAGAGACAAAGACTAGTTATAGGTGATTACCTCAGTAAATCTACTGAGTCTGCACGCACATCTCTCCCCCAGTCTCATCCTTCTACAACCTATTCTCACACTACATAAGCACCATGGAGTCCTGCTGCCTCTGTCTAGAAAAGCAGAGGAGAATGGTGAGAAAACTAGACCAACCAACCAGCTGTATACATGGTGCTTCCCTACCAGCATCCGATGGGTGGTGGACAAAATTGCAATGGCAAATCTCTGCACATTTAAATATAAGAATTTTTAAAATTATATAAACTCAAAATACTTATTTCCAAGCCATTTTCTTTCTCTGGTAAGGAAAACGATACATATGTTTTTCCCTTCTTAGTTCTCCAGTACTACTTACTGAGACTAACAGAAATAAATGGCTTTCCTCTGTGCTCTATATTTGAGCTCTATGAGTCATATCACTATTTCAAGTTTTCTCATCACTTAAAAGGTCTAGCCTATTTTATTCTGTTTTTTTCATGTGAACAATTTGTAAGTACAAGCCAGAATAAGCGCAAACATTTTTTTCTTGTAAATGCAGTTAACAGCTCCAATCAAACTTTTACTGAAAAGCATATTAAAAGAGACAAAATAAAGTATGGCTAAGTGTGCTTTGATACTAGCCGCAGACTCTACTGAAGTACGATCACTACAACAACTTGTTCAACATGTTGAAAACTCCTAAGTTATTTTACTCTATTGATGCTCATTCAAAGAAACACAGGCCACAGTTAACTACTGGGCACTAGTTGTTAGAAAAGGCAAGTAAAAATTTTCAGAGCAAAAATAACTTGCAAATATTGCAAGCTCATGTTTATAAAGCCAGAAGAGACCAACCCCATCAGAGTGTCTGATGTTCCACCTCCCATAGGCTAGAAAATTTTCTTAAATGAACTCCTTTGGAAATGGGATGCATATCGTGGTAAAGCATCAAGCTTTGGATTGAAGTTCGTCCAGATAAGCACTAAGAGGACAGGAATAGACTCTATACACAAGGTAAGTTTATTTCTGGGAATACCTTAACCTCAAAATCAGTCAAATTGATGAAGGCTGCAGCCTGCCTTTTGTTACTGTCTTTTTATTTACTATGAGACCCATATCTAAGATGAACTAAATTCTGACACTGGTTCAGAGTCTCTGAAATTAATGTCAGAATAGAAACACATTCCACTAGTACTCCGATGAACAGCACTTTGTGTATAGCTGGCTTTGAGGGCCTGCCTCTCCCCTGAGGTATATAACCATCTTTAGAGTATTTCTTCTTAAGTCTAAAAGTAACTCTCCAGTTCTTTCTGGACAGTTGGTCTTTAAATTATTTTTCTTTCTTGGTTGTGCAGGTTTTTGTGGCAGAAGGGGGAGAAAAATATGTTTAAAGCAGGAAAATGTGATGGTAAAACCATCAGATTGACGGTGGGATCAAGAGAGAGATACAGAACGATAAATTAATTTTCAATCACTTCAGAAATACATAGATTTCCAGTTGACAGGATCTCTTTTGAGAGAGGCTTTAATTTTACTACAATATCAACTACATCATAACCGGTTTAGATTTTTCCCTGAGAGTATGAAATTGACAGAGTATATTTAATCGTAACAAGCAAACTGGATTGATTTTTCCATATAAAATCCCCTTAGGGACCTTTCAAAGATAAATATCTAAAGGATCAAACCGGGCAGGTCTTTATGCAGAGCCTTCAGTTGTAAGGACTTCTCTGAACCCATTGAAACTCCGATGTTTGAAGACGTGTGCTTGAGAACCTTGCCGAAGCTGGGCTCAGATGGATTTCTCTTAGCTGACAGCATTTGCTTGGATAAGAGAACTTTTAACTTGTCAGATATGGTTAGTGATGACAGAGACACTGAGGCCAGGCAATGTAAAGGTATTGCCTGCATCACACAAGGGTTAAGCACACTGTAAGCCACTGCCTAGAATGTAAAAGAGGAGACAAAATTTGAGAGGAACTTTCTGCAAACATATATTATAAATATATATGATACAGTTTTCAGAGATGGTCATGGATTAGTGTGCTTCAGGCTCTGTACTACACATGGTACTATCCACATCAACAGCCCAAACTAAACCAATATTGTTTTAATAGTTTTAAAATTTGTTTAATTCTTCATCCCTTTTGCTTTTGGTCCTTCTTATTTGTGTCTGTTCATGCCTGCTAGCCTCCTCTACCCACTTTCCCTATTTTTTATTTAATCAAAGAGATTCAACCAGAAAAGGTTCACAGAAGAGCAAGATGATGATGGAAGGTACAGAATGACTCCTGCATGAAGGACAAATGAATAGGGTAAGACTCTCTGGTCTATGAAAGAGAGAACTGAATCATGGAAGATTACGAAAACATGACTGTCATGGAAAGGGTTAGTAAAGCTATTTCTTTCACTGCCTCATTCTGCCCAATGCAAGAACTAGAGGACATCAAATGAAGCTGGTTAAGATTCACATTCATAAAAGGGAAGAAAGCAGAACAAATTAACAAAGGGAGGTGGCTCTTTCTGCAATGTGCAGTTGCGCTGTGGAACTTGCTGCCACAGGAGGTCATGGACTTCACATCGTGCCTTTAAGAGAAGTCTGGACAGGTGTGGGAAAACTAAATCCCCCAAATTTAGCTACCTATAAATGATCAGAAACATCCAGCTCAGAAAGACCCAAAGTTCAAGACGGCTGGAGGCTAAGAGCGTAAGTTTGCTACGTTCTTACAGTCTTTCTTTTGGTCTCTGATGCATAAAACAGGACGTGGGACAAAAGGACTTTTGACCTTGACATTGCAGCCATTTTTATGATCTCTTTATGGTACAGCCAACAAGTTGTGCACATTGACATCCCCATCTGGCACACAAGAAAAAGAGGGTAATTGAATAGAAGGTGGACAGGATTCAAATGTTGCTTTTTTAGACTATGTTTACAACACTTTGAATGATGTTTAACTGAAGTACAGAAGTACAAACTGTAGGGTATCTGATCCCTTTTGATTAGTTTCAGACTGTTGCTTTTTCATGAAATAAGAGGACATTATGAATTGACTTTTCACTCAACACACTGACCTGAAACTGCTTCATAGCCTGCACTCACCACCATAGCAGGAATCAGGCTTATCTTAAACCCCCCAGTTTCTGGTTCAGTTTTAGCACACAACAGTGACTCAAATTACCCAGGTATTGTATGGCAGATCATTTAAAAAAAGCAGAGTCTCTAAAACCAGCTTTTAGGTGGCAAATAGTAACTTAACCGCCACTATGTGGTTCTAGCTAGATTTGGTCAGAAAGACACCTGGAAAAAGTGTGGCGAAGAACAGGAACAAAGAATAACCTGGAACAGGTTCCCAGGGAGGCTGTGGCATCTCCATCCTGGGAGATATTGAACACTCAGTCGAACAAGGCGCTCGGCCACTTGATGTAATTTTGACATTAGAACTGCTTGAGCAGGGGCCTCAACTAGATGACCGCCTATAATTCCTTTGTAAGTAAATTATTCTACGATTCTGTAATTCTAATAAATAGACTCTAATCACGTCTGTACCACTCCTGTGCAGAACACCATTTCACAGTGTGACCATTATAATTAAACTAAATTTCAATGCAAAAATGTAGGGCAGGTCTTCAAGTGTTTTATTACATAGTAAGCCACTTTATTTCTCTTTTACATGATGCACCTTTACATTCCTGGGGTTCTGCTGTCATGTGCCATTTTTAATTAACAAAGATATACTGTAAAGGAGATGGAACAAATTTCTACCCGATTTTTTTCTTTCCCATGAAAGTAATTCTTAGTGAAAGTGCATGACTATCCATTTTTCTGTAAGCAATATCAGGATACTGACCTATTTTAACAGCCCAAATCTGTTCCATTACAAATATGTACTTAGAAGGGCTTTATACATAGTGCACCCTTTCTATGAGGGTACCTGGCATGGCAAACGGCAGATAACCTCAGATGTTCAGAAGAGGCCTCTTTCAGAACATGACTTAGTGCATATTAAGCCACTAGCATCAACAATTTTTTACTTTTTAAGCACTAGGCAGGAACCTCATATATTTGCTACCCAGATTATAGCAAAATAGTAATAATTACAGAAATTAGGACTGCCTAGAACTACTGGCAAATAAACTTCTAAAGATTTAATTAGAACCATACTAGTGTAGCAGTAATGGGAATACCATAAAGCTTCGCAATGAGCACAAAACTCAGCCTTCTTCCTATAAAGCCAAGACTGCAATATTACACACACTTATTCCACCTCATTTGTAAAATTAACAGTCTCCCTCAGACAATTAAAAATCATGCTGAGTACTGAGCCACAGTAAATTACAAATATAATTAAGTAAATAATAAGAAAGCCCAAGTCCCTACTTAAATATGCTGCCAATTCAGCTAATCCAAGCACAGCAAATATTAATGCAATACTTCAATGTCTACAGCTCAGCTCCTGATCTACAGTAATAATAACACATTAAGATTTTGTCCATAGTCAGAGCAAACAGCTTATTTTCCCCAAGACAACTGGAGCACCAAGTTACCAATAATAAGCTGCTCGTATCTTCCATCACCCTGCTGGGGAAGGTGGGCAGAAAAGATGAGCACTTTTATCCTGATTGTATTTGCCACCAATTATACAGACACAGTCTTTTGACTATACTTTACTCTAAACTGAAAAGAGGCCAACCTGAAGCTATTTAACCATAAAGGATTACAATCAATGCCAATTAAAGGGCCCTGCAAAGTGTGATTTTTCATTATGCTACTTTAGGAAGTCACTAGACAATCACTACTGGCATTCCCTTGTTTCTGCATCCAAAGTGGAAACAATTCATACCTTGAGAAAAACCTCATGATTTCAGTAGCTAGCACACCGATGAGAAAAAGTTTAAAATTCTGGATCAGTGAAAACTTCAGATAAGTACTATGTAAGAAATGAAAGGTGTCTAAAATTATGCTGACAGCACATGTCACTAGCCAACAACGTACACTAGCGCTGATATGCGCTAGTATCTGTTTACAAGCTCACAGAGCAAGGATTAAATACAATTTAATTCATTCAAACTTAAATATGTATTTATACCACTATATAGCAGCATGTGAATGGCAGACATTTCACCGTCTCACAGCAGTTGTATTATTCTCAGCCCAACCTCATAAATATTAATTGCTTTTGAAACTGAGTTATAAGTCTGCACATGACATAAAGGCAAAATCCCAAGCACAGGCTTTCCCTCAACATCAATCCACAGGAGGAATAAAATGTTGTCTATGAAATGTTCCTGCATCAGCATCAGTGGTAAGTTCTGCAATCTCTTCTACTTGGAGGTAAATGGTTTTAATTTGCTCTTCATTATAACTGAAAGAATCCACTATATAAAGCCTTAATATTTCCAAACCTCTTTTGCAATAAGGAGAGGCTTCCACAGCTCCTCATCCAAGACTGCCCCACTGTGAGATTTTTCATGGTATGTGCATGAAGGACTTGGCTCAAAAGCAGGCAGAAAACTAAAACAGAGGCAAATTTTAAAAAAGTCATAAAAACACAATCTTCTGTATGCACCACCACCCCAAGAAGTCTATGTATTTTGAACAAGAATAGTTACAAAACACAAAACTAACAGCTGTCCTAAAGGGATGAGAGAAAGCAAAAAAATCTGAGCACAACAAGGGAGAGAGCAAGGAAAGAAAAGGCCACAGGCAACACCTATGGTCACGCTCTCTCCTAACAGCTGCTGTACACTCCTGTCGATAGCTCCTCGCCCTGCCTTGCTCATGTCTGGCAGACACAAGTACTTCCAGCGAGGCGAAACGCTTGCCTCACACTGACTGCAGCGGAAGAGCCAAGCAGCTAACCCAAACAGCATTGCAGCTGCCACGCAAAAGGGTCAGTGAAGTATGAGAGGTGTCTAGACCTAGCAGCTAGGCATCTGGCACGCATTCAATATCATCCCAGTTTCAACAGTGTTAATGGCATGAGGAACGGAAGAAAATAAATAAAACAGCCTCATGAAATTTGTAGAGCACGTTAGCAGCCAAGGTCAGTCAGCCTGTCCCTTGCTCCTAAGGAAGGAATGAATAAAGAAAAAATTTAGCCCACGATTATTTTATAGAAAATAATTTCAGTGTGAAGCACTGTATAGAGACCAGCCAGTCCATCTCCCCTTACTATTTGATACATATATATAGAGAGAGATTTATTCACACCACATATGTGGTGGAAGTCTCTGCATCGTACCTGCAGAGTCAAGTGAAATGTTATAAAACCTAGCTACAATCTTTTTCTTTCACAAACTGTTATACATCTTATGCAATTTCTGCCTAAAATATCTGTACTTCATAGAAGTGCTTTTAACACAACTCTGCCAATTTTTAAAAGCCAGTATACCTCAAATGACATTTTCACAAATGTATAACGCTCCTTGCCAAATGATACTGTTCTCCATATTCCTTACAAGGCCTTTACATTGCATCAGTTCACCCTCACTTCTGGGAACGTGTATAGACGCAAATATGTCAGTAGCACTGCAAGAATTATTGTGTTTTTAAACCACTATCAGTTTTCAGCCCTCTTTTCCTCAAAATAATATGACTGGCAGTAAAAAACAGGAAAATTTTTTTCATGGTACACAGTGAAAAGTAGGCAGCTTCAAAGTACTTCTTCCAGAATCTGCATGTGAATTTTAAAGATGTCCAGCTCGTGTTTATATTGTATGAAGTCCTACTCCTGTAATCACTGAAATTCCCTTTCCTTTGAAATGCCAAAAATCTGTTTTCAGACTAAATAGCAATCATGAGGCATTTAAGCAGTTTTTGCTACTGAACATGTTAAGAAAATGCATCCAGCTGTTGCAAGGAGAAATTCTCAATTACATAGTTGGTTGAAAATGCGCTGTGTAGTAAAAAACTCTACTTGTGCAGCACAATTAGGAATTTGTAAACAGGGATACTTTCATAATCTAGCCACAAATTTTTCATAAAGGTTACATTTCTCATAACACAAATCAGTCGATGTAACAGATCATCTTTCAAAATATTTAAGAGCACATTTATTTCTCTTTACCATTTCCTGGTGAAAAAATGTCCTATTTCTTTCCTTTCATCTAGTCCATGTCATTCCACACTTGCTCTGGAGCCAAAGCTAAACATCACTGTGGATATATGACAGAGGCTATCCCGGCAAATTGTCACGGTGAAGACATCTGGCTAGGTAATGGTTTTCCCATACAGTGCACAATTTTTTTTGTTCAGTCATCATCCATTGGCTGTACTTGAACTCAAGCCTTCAAACCTGCCAAAGAGGGCTCTGAATACTACACTGGATGTGGAAAAAAAGCTGTTAACAGAAAATTCATTATCTTTCCATCATGCTACACTGGGTGGTAAAATGAAGAAAGTTTACTCCTGCATGAATTCCCACCAAACTGAACTGTCTTTGTCAAGGCACAGTCAACACACAGATCGTGTGTTATGTCCTGCACAATTAAACATTCTTTTTGCTAGCTGAGAAACTGCCTTTTTTTTTTTTTTTTTTTTTTTTAAAAAAATCAGGGTAAGCCTGGTATTTTTCCACCTCGGCAAGTTCAAACTACCTTGTTAACAGAGCTGATTCATAAGTCTACAAAATAACCTCATATGTCACTGGCATAAATCATGGCAAGTGGTCATATGTAAGTTCCTGGTGCACATACAAGCAAATGAAAAATTACAGTGTACCAGGTTTATGTTTATTAGCTATAAATTAGTTACTTTTTTTTTTTCTTTTTAAACAAAATAACAGACAATACTGCCGGGTTGACCCTAACAAAGGTTTTTCTCTTTACTTTGTACTAATAAGCAAGACAATCTTATGGAGTTATAAATGTGGTACCTTAGTCACAGGACTTTGCTGCTGGCCTATCTCTGCTCACGCTGGCTGCGAATATTGCTGTGGATCTGAATGGAACCATAGGTTGAAGTAAAAAGCTTTTTAAAAATCCCACACAGTGTAATCAGGTTTATTATACCTAACTACACAAGCACTGGTTTTCAATTATATTTTACTGTGAGAAAATTGAAGAAATCACCTAATCAGGAGAACTTTTATACATATTTTTGATTATAGACTTCACAGCGTACCAGTATGCAAGAGGACTGTGCAAGGACAAAGAGAGAATACAACTCCTGTAACTGCGTGTTGGTTTTGCTTAATTAGTTTATTAACTACTTGATTAGCTAGTCTGTGCAATACTTAGGAAATGTAAAGCAGTAATAAGTGCTAATTAATCATATTATTTATGTAGCATTCAACTACAGCTGCAAATTGTACACATGTAACAAAAAAAATATGAACGTGCCTAATGGTGAAGAAACAAGTCTACATTGCTGGTGAACTTCCTTCATCAGGAAAAACAGAACTGGAAAGCAGTCACAGGCAGCAAACAGTAGGCTGGAGCTGCAGAAAGCCTACTTCATGGCAAGTGACAGAAGCAAGAGATGAGGTGAATGAATGATACTAAAAGCGTTGCCCAACTGCTTACATTAAGGAGAACATATGGTGGAAAAGAAGCAGAACTTCAAGGAAAAAATGACAGTTTCATTGAATTGCAAATGAGAGGTAATAATTTCAACATCCACTATGACGGAATACTTCTGTGTGTTATTATAAGCTCTGGTGGATGCTGTCTTAGACCAATTCATGAATTGGATCATTTGATGCTGCAGCATTTAGTGCAGTAAGGTTGGAGGTGGAAAGGTGCTCCCACTAGCACTTTCTGATGACCTAATGAACCTGCTCTAACTGGAACAGTGGTTTCTGCTGTCAGAATGACTTAAGAGCTGAGTGATAAAGGGGAGACAGCACTTATCACTTTTTCCAAGTCCAAAATCATGCATAAATGGATGAAGCAAATGGAACAGAGTACCTAGTGATGGTAAAAAAGCAGGAGAAAGGGTCTAGTGGTATGAAACATGTAGAAGAGAGATATATCTGCTGCTCTAAGAATAAAGTTAATTTGAGTTTGATGAAAACCCCCACAAAGGATGAGAAGAAACTTCACATCATTTATGCCATGTCAAACACTTGATAGTGAACTTCCAAAGAAAGAAAAGACTGAGTATTCTGAAGTAAAAGTGAAAATAAAACCCTTCCAAAATACCTCTGCCATGACTTTCAATGGTGAAGTTATACAATGAATAATAATGAGAGTTTAAATGTACAGCTAGATATTCAACGGTAAAACAAACTAATGGAACAAAAGATGAAAAGTCAAATTAACATATTCATCATCATAAGTAAGAATATTCACAGTCTTAATACTATTATTTCTACAAGATCAAAAGTTTTCCGTATGATACTAAAGAAAGTTTTAATACAACTTTATGAAGAGGTGGATTTCTGTTCCTTATTTTTTTGATAGGTTTATTTTCTTCAGCCTGCCAGTATATGTAAAACAGCCTGCAGAGATGATTTAGTAGCACAACATATAAGGTTTTTTTATGTTGCTTTAAATATAGAGAATGCTGAAAAATCTGATGGATGCATATCTTAAGAGATAAAGAAGCCAAAAACATTTTGCGATACCACGTTAGGTTTGTCTAGTAATGCACAAAAAGTCCATCAGAGCTCATTTGCAATTTTCAATTAATTTGCTCTGAGACATTATTAACCCTTTTTATATTTCATTTTTGTGATCATGTCTTACTGAGTCTTCTTTTTATTAGTTTGGGGAATTAGCATTGTTTTTGTTATTTATTATTTATGAAATTCTCTTTAAGATCTAATGCTAAGGCAAACAAGGATGAACCTTGTTAGGTACTCTATATTTTATATTGTTTACCATAATAAGGGGCAAGTACCCAGGAATCAGAGTTTTATTATTATGGAAGGCATTATGAGCACCGTCTTTCCCTGGAGAATCTTGAAGTGAGATGTAGATCAGAGTTTTAACTTAATGGTCATGGAATGTAGGAAAAATTAGTTAATAAGCTGAAACCCCCCAGTGGAAGCGCCGTATCCTCAGCACCGACTGCTTCAGCGCACTGATCCCATCCTCTTGTGCTGCGGTAGTTTCTGAACAGACACAGGCACTGCCACGTGTGGCACCCAGAGTCCAAATGCCCCGCTCACCATTACTTGCATTTTTGGCACTTCCACTTTTTTACTGACAAAAGCTACATGCTCCCCATGTGATGATGACAATCCAGTCATACTTAGTAAGCCAAGAACATGTAAGTCTCCAAGTAAATTTTATCCTCTATCAAGTCATGCTGGAGGAATAGAGGCCCGCTCTAGTCTCAGGCTGCTAATGGGGGACGGGCTATTCATTCGTGGTCATGGCTGTTTCTCCCTTTTCTCTCAGAAACCGCCTCCAGACTCGGGATACACCACAACCTGCATTATACTCAGATTACAGGTTTCTGCTGAAACGATCAGGCAAGAAACCATTTTCTTTCACAAAAGCTGAAGTTATGATTCCAGGAGCCATTCTTCATCTGGTGTGTCTAAACCCCACTGAAGAAAACCAAGTGTGTGAAGCTTAGCAGACCCTACACGATCATATTTTGAGCATAAGGAAAACATGCTTTGAATGGTAGCTCATTCTAGCCTTTAAGGAAATGCAGCTGAGCATTACTTCTAAAAGTTTTGGGGCTTTTTTGTTTGTATTTCACAATCCTTCCAGAAGATAACACTACACAGCAAAATGCACATATTCAGCTTCTTCACACTTTAAAGCTCCATTTTATTCAAGTTGGCACCTTTTTGCAGTTATTGCAAGTTTTGTAAAATAGATTGCAATTGTGCATGTGTATGTCAGTGAAAAAAAATGTTTGGTTTTTTTTTTTAATATTTTTTTTGCTACTATCTGGAGAAAGTCCACAGTCAACAGATCTTTGTTTTGTTAGCTGAACACAACCACCTACATGTACTAAAACTTGAACATGTGGGGGGCATGAACTGATCACTATATGCACAAAGTGACATACAAATTGCTCAACTATGCATTTTGTGCATTTATGTGCCCCTACACAAAGAACAAAATGAGTTGGGGCAGTTTTTCTACCACGTTTGCACAGGAACAGCTGATTTTTAGTGTCTCTGGGCTAGCTTCTATCTCATAGAAGTCCCATAGAATTCAGAAAACACTCCCAAGAGATGAACCTTCATGATATGCTACATAAAATAATTTTATTGTTTAAGCTTGTAATGACATGCTGGATGTTACATGGTGCATGACTCACAGTCCTAATTAAGACTTTATAACAGAACTGACAGTATCCTAAGTATATCCATCCATCTTGGTTTTGACAGTTCACTTGGTAAATTTTGCACTAATGGCAAATGACAGCCCCAGGAAAGAAAATCACCTTCAAAATATTTATCAAGAACACCAGTTGTTTCTTCAGATGGCTCTCGCTTTTTTCCAGTTTTTAAATAGTTAACCAGTTACTGTGACAGAGAAATCAAGTTTTGATATGAGAAAATTCCTTTCAACAATTTTTTTGAATGAGTACAGGGTCTTTTCCATTTTAATTTTCCCAATCCATGCAAACATACTCCCTAACATGCTAGAAAATTTTCTCTCCTATTTGGAACTTTTTTGCTACTGACTTTTCTGGTTCTTTTTTTGTTAACAACATTTCTCTAAAATCCTGCTATTTAAAATGTAGTAATATTTATACAATGACATATTCAGAGATGGATAATTCAGAGATTTTTCTAACATAAGCCTTTGAGGAAGTCATTAATAAATGCACTGGGAAAATATGCAATAAATGCCTCTGGCACAGTCTCCATATAATGTTGGCTGAATGTTTGAATATGTTCACTTTGTTCTTTTGCGACCTGAACTGTTGATTTGTAACATTGGCTTCTGTCTGCTAGATTAGAGAAGACGACATTGGATGAGAGATGCTTTCATTCCAGGTTAGTGAATACAAAATACCAGAACAATACAATGCTTCAGTGCTCCAGCACTTGAGTAACTTCCTGTTGTAGCAGCCACTTGTAATACAAACATCAAATGCGCACATTTGCTTGCTTTTGGTAAATATATTTTGTGTTCTGGACTTCCTTGACAAACCATGACTGTCTAGGTATTTAGCAGCTGATTGTCATGCAGAACCCACCACTGAATGATAGCTTTCACTTAAATATGCTGGCACTCAAAACTTCTCACACTACCGCACATTATAGACATGACTTGAGTGGTAAGACTGACCATCCATAAAACCTAGCCTGTGATTAGCAAAAAAATCTTCAGACTGGAGGAACCTTCATTTAAACTGACAGACTTCACTGAAGCTCCTCTTATCAGAAAGTTAAAAACAAAGTGATGAGTCAAGTATAAAGATTTGAAGAAACAAAGCTTTGTTGTGAAAATTCAAATCACTACATTGAATGCTGAATGAATTATATTAATAGCTTGTGAATTAGATTTCTGGCCCAAAGCGATTGAACTACTTCACTCAGTACTTACAAATGTTACGGCAGCATTATAAATGGATACGTTTTCCTAAAAAAAAGATGCAATACTTGTTCTTTTAAAATAATGCTAGCAGGAAAACAAAACAACTTTATGGAAAAAGCGCCTTGATTTTTGCATGCAACTACAATGAATACTGGCTTTCTGTCAGAAAGAAACAAGTATGATTTGATGTTTTTTACTTTCCTACCATTTTTCTGAGTAGCCTGTAGCACTAAAGTTGTGAGCCTGATTTCACATTTGCAACCAGAATGAGTCACAGCTAAGGATTTTTAATGAACTTCTTGTATAAGACATAGTATCATGACATCACTGCATATAATTTGCATTCATTGTAGATCACTTTTATAAAGAAATATCTATTACAATTACATAAAACTTGGTAAAATAGAATTTCACTAAATGACTTCAGCATGATTTGCTTTCATCTGAATTTTTTTCATTATTAGACTAATAAAAATTAGATTTATTACTTGGCTGACTATTTTCTGGCTTTCTGTAAAGGCAGTTTTTTCAGCTGAAGTTCTTGAGTACAAGATGAATAATCTAGTCAAACCTCTAACCAGTGTTTAAAAGTCTTGACTGTAACCTGTATATACTGTTCTGCTGATTACAACCCCTGTCAAAACATTCAAAACAAACACATCAGGGCAAGAAACATAGCTACCATATTTACCAATATCCTGCTTATTGAACTCAAACAGGAGTCTTCCTATACATTACTCAGAATTACTATTGTGCAGTACCTTTCCTGAATCCCAGTATCAATAAGCATGATATGTTTTTGCTGGCCAAGCCAACAAAAAATTATACAGTAACCCAGGTGGTTTACCAAACCTGATTGTAACAGGTTTGGTAAACATTCCTTTCCAGAGAACCCCCCCATCCACAGTTATGTCCCAATAACACAATTTTCTTTTTATTTGGGAAGAATTTATTATCAAGAATAATTCTCAGGAAAGATGTTCTGTAGCAATTCCTCCACTAGATTTAACCAGCAGTCAATATATCCTAGTACCACATCTGTAACAGATGTCAAATTCAGGAAAGTCAAAGAAGATCCAAGTCATAGAACTGCTACCATGTGCCTTGCAGTAGGAGGGCTGATCTACTTCAGTTCCCAAAGGTCCAGGTAAGGTAACGCATGAGATTGGCTGTAGTTCAGCAGTTCAATCTACCCCATCTATGTGAGTTGTTATGTTTCCTACCTCTTCTTTGCTCACTACCCAAATTAAAAACTCCTTTTCTATAGTTACATTTTTCCTCAATACTTTCTTCCATTTTGAAGGCAAAAAAGACACAATTGACAAGTTGCAACTTGGGATGGTCAGAAAACTATTGAAATTCACTCAGTATCTTGAGGTCATACTCATTACAACACAGAAATCTTGGTGGATAAAGGGTTTTGCATGTAAAATATCGAACCGGTATCATATCTGTTTTCAAACCAATTCATTAATGTGTCATTCCATACAGAGAGAGGAACTGAAGTGCTGTAATTGGCAATTTCATCTGCAATACTGAAGTGGAAGCTATTAAGACTGTAATCAAAAGCTGAGGGAATGATATACAATAACAAGGAAGATGGTGTTTGTAGGGCTGTTGCTTATGTCACAAGTTGCTCACCAGCATGGCAAGCAAGTGTACCTTTTTTGCGACAAACTTGGCAGAGATATTCTATGCTTTTGTGGGTCAGGTCTCTCTCTGATGCAAAAAGGAAGGTATAAGAACAATTTCTGTAGCACGCTTGTCCAGCCTTATCTTGGAACTCTGCTATGGTTAATTATTGCATACAAGCATATTAGCAACGTTAAAACAGTTTTTGAAGTAAATCATGTTATGAGATACAGAAGAAATTATAAATATCCCAACTCAAATACCACTATACATCCTTTTCTTTTTTTTTTTTTAAAAAGCATCTATTATGCAAAATAGCATTTGCTTAAATTTTTCTGAAGCACAAAAATATTAGCAGTTTGTCTTTTTTAAATGACCCAGTTAAACACTGATTCTCTGAAATTTGATGTCAATTGCAGGGCCCTCATGTCCTCTATATCCTACAGAGCATCTGTGCAACCTGCATTTCTCCAAATCACAGCTATTTCAATTTTATTCTTTTTCACTCCATTTTAACTGTCCTTTTAGTATTTTAAGTTAGTTACATGCAGGTACATGAATTCACAATGCCTCTGAACTTAAAATCTGGATATTTGGAAAAACTACATTGCAGTTTTGCCTGTGCAAGGCTGCATAGATAGTGGTAGTGATGTGACAGAGCCTACTGCAATAGGACGGTCCTGTTTTTCTCAGTTTCTTTAGTCTCAGGTTAGCAAGCTTTTCAGACTCAGCTGAAGTTTGCATCCCATCATCAGCAGAGGGAACAAATTTCTGCAGTGAAGGATGATTAATAATTTTCCTACTTTTCCCTTTCCCAAGTTGCTTGTGTTTTCACAATTTGCAAATAAGTTAACATAGTTTAATTTGACAATGACTCACTTTCTACGAGTACCAGAGAGCCACACACGAGGAGGTCAGAAATTCTAATCTTACTGGTTACAAAACAATTACTGATCCATTTTACCTTCCTTTAACTATCCAGAGAGCTGTACAGAACTGGCTGGTGTGTCTATGTGTTCATAAGATACATGCTTATTTTTGTCACATGAGGCAGATATGTGCTGGGTTTGGGGATGGGGCAATGGATTACGGTTCTTTAAGGATTCTTTTAACAATTGCATTTCTTAAACAATTCTCCATGGTGGCACTGCCTTTTTTTTATACAATGCCTAAAACAATAGGTCTTTGATTATTGATTGGACTTCCCACATACTGCAGTGATCTCTGCATTAAATAGCAGCACCATAAGAGTATTAGGAGTCTGTTTTGATAGCAATGCATTAATGAAACAAAACCCCAATTCACAGTATAGGCGTATGGGAAAAGAAAGCCAGCTAAAGCAGGGGAGAATGCTACTGAAGCAGGAAATGCTTTAATACCAGATGCAGTTGAGCTCCCTCAACAGAGCTCACTTTGACTGCAAGATGAAGGGATGGATGAGAAACGGAATTCAGCCGGGGCTGAATTAGATTGGTAGGAATATTTGTCAGATATTTCCATTTAATTTTGTTTTGCATGACCAAGGGATTGTCCTTGGTGGGTTAGACAGGTTTTTGCATAGATAACGGTATATGTGTGTTTCTGACTAAAATAAATTTCACTCAAGAAGGTCAAGAAAAATTGTATCATTATACCAAATCAATACTTCAGAGTCTATTTTGCAAAGTATTTTTTCAGTATACACAGAACAGTACTTAGGTAGTTCTAAGAAAGTATCCCCCTTTGACTTTTAAAGCTCCATGGAATGTAATAAATGGCCAGCCTGAACAGAGCATGGACTAGAAGAAACTCTCTTTGCTACTGAGAAGATGGTGTGGAACTTCGTAGAATTAACTTTACTCACAGAATAGATCATGGTTTAAGGGAAGAGGTTTGTTTTTACTGAGTCTTCGTCATCTCAGCACAGAGCCTAGATGCCAGACTTTCAAAAATATAGAAAGGCATATGCAAGACTAGTAGGATAAGACGTTCAGAGGTACCAAAAGGAGATGAAATGTTTACGTTCCACTTGACTCAACGGAGATCACTGTTAGAAAGCTACTCTATTTGAATGCCTAAAAAAGATGGTATCTTATGATCTCTCCTCCCCGTTTTCTTGGTAGCTTAGAAAAACCCTACCAGATGATATGCCTCATTATATGTTACCTCTCTAGGAACAAATGCAAGTTCTTTTTATTCCCTAGGAAAAGAGGTGGAATCTTTCTTAACTTTCTTACTATTGTTACAGTACTCCACCTGTCTGCATATGTTTGCAAAAATGTTGTCATTCAGATGACCTAAATCCTGAACAAACATTACACCTAACTACCAACTCATTCCTAGCTGTACTTATTCTGGGAGAAAAGGGAAACATTGCTGTGGAAAAATAATGAGTGCCTTTTTACCTTGTCCTGTTTTACAGCGCAATATCAGATATTTTAAGTGCTTTATGCTGACCATCACTCACCTTCAGGAATACTGCAGTCAATAGTCCAAATGCCACATTTCCAAGTCCCATCTCCCTCATTCTGTCTTTCCAATTGAAAAGTAACTCTATTTTGCCTTTTAAAAACATTTACTTATTGACAGAGCAACTCTCTCACATTGTTATCGGACAGAGGCTGGATGAACAGGTTTTACAATTTCTAGAGGAATATATAGACAAAAAGAGTCATAAAGTGCATACACATGTGGAACAGTATTGCCCAAAGCAAGGTTGTAAGCTGTTTTGAGTACTGCAACTGCCCATGCATGCCATTTGCTCTCACATCCAAATATTTCCTTGTCACACACACAAAATCCCGCAACCTGAATCCATTTCATAGAATATTCTCCCCTATTGTTTGTCTTGCCCGTTTATACACTGTCCAGTATGTCAATATTGGTGCAAAGAACGATATATAACGTAGTCCCTGAGACAGAAAGCTTTGTGCTATGTCACTGACCTCTTTTTAGAGACTGAAAGAGTAGCGATGATGGGGGATGAAATGGCAATAGAAAGATAACTGGCTTAAAATAGGGCTTTGGGAGAAAGGGTGGAAGGAAAAGAAGTAAGTATGGAACATAATACCAGGAATTCAATAAAGCAATCAAAGAAAACACATTTTAGCTCAGGAGATAAAAGCCTTGCTTATAGTATCATTTATCAACAGAAAATAACCTCAGTTTAAGGTAAGCTAGTATTTTCAGAACTGCTTAAGTGCAAAACTTCTAAAACTTGTGACAGCCTTGCTACTGGTTTTGTCTAGATTGCAATCAGTGTTATAGACTGCAGCACAACAATTTTTGAGCTAGTTTGGATACAATAAGCAGTTTGGTCATGGTAACACAAGAGACAGCAAGACATGCTATGCTCTGAGCTCCATGTTGATAAAATTTATTTATGTTAGTACTTAGACAGGCTAGCATATGTTTGCTATTGGAAAAATAACTATACTGACATTGGACCAGTTGGACCAGTTTTGGTGGAAGGATCCCTGAAAAATACTATGCACTTCAAAATTCCCAATGATAACAGACAATAGCCTGCTCAGAAGAATCCAGCAGGATAATAGAAAATGCTTTGCTTTAGCTCATGGACTAAAGCATGTTTTTTAATAGAGTCAGATGTGAGCAGCAGGGGTAGGAGTGGGAGAATTTTTTTCCAAGTTGTGCATTCTTTAGGATGTACCACATACATCCCACATGGATCCTTCTCTCTATACCTATACACTCTACTCATCAACAACATAAGATGACCAAATCTTAATTTCCTCAGAAACCAAACCACCAGTAGATATGGTCTAGGGAAGGCATAGGGAAAGAAAACTTGGTAAGCCTACATAATTCACGTACCAGAAATTGTATTTCCAAGAAGGCCTTGCAGAGCAGGAAGCTCCCTGGGGTAGGAACTGCTCACTCAGATGTACCCATTTGCAGTTCTTCCTGCAAGCTCAGACCAATGAAAACCAGATCTCTCTCTCTCTCTCTCTCATTGTTGTCTGTCTTCTTCTTTTGTTTTTAAAGCAGGCCTTTTTGAGAGAACAAGGCTAGGGAGCAGCCAAGCTTCATAAGCATATTTGACTTGATTTTTCTAAGTATCGTCCAAACTACACACTCTCTGTATGACAAAGAAAAGCTGCTATATCAGAAAAAGGATTAGCTACTTGTAAGATAAAACAAGAAGCTTGTAAGATAACACAAGAAGCAATTACAGATAACATGATCTCTCATCTAAGGTCTTCTTTTAGACACAGAATCTCTGAAATAAAAATACCTAAATTCATTGCCCCTTACAGTCTTTTCAAAAGCTCCTTTGAAATACTATGCTATTTTTTCATTGTATTGAACAGGTGTAACATTTTATAAAGGATGAACAAACTTAGAGTCTACCAAAGTAAAAATGGGTAATTTATCATTTATGAAGGGGATGATTCACAGTCTTTTAACAATTTTTTAACACTTAGATTCTCTTGCACTTTGTATTGAAACCAATGTACTTAATTAAATTCAAATTATCTTTCCATGACAAAGTAAATAAAAGCTCTTTCATGCTTGCTTTTCATGTATTCAAGCTCAGTGTCCCTTTTCAAGAAAATGACGTATATATTAATGTTTTAAAAATATGTTCATATAATTATATTAAAGATGTAATTATGAATCTTAAAATTACAAATTCATATTTGCATATACTGCTTATGTTGAAATAATATATCTGGAACAAGTCATGAAAGGGTACAGATATAAATATATCATGATTTCATAGATAGAGTTTCTGGAAATCTTTCATGATAATCATATTCTCTGGACATTATAAAATTAGTAAAGTTGTTTTTTCTGACTGAGATGTTTATTTTCTCCTGAATTGTATCTCCAGTCAAGAGATGGCTGCTACTTTCTAGTAAATTGTCTTCTAGATAAACACAGTTGGTTAAACATCTTTTAAATTGCAGTTTATGGTCCACAGCTGAAGGTGCATGAAAAGCAAAGGAATTTTGTAAGACCCCCTAAATGTTTTCAGAAAATTAGTTTTTCTTACGTCACAGTTGAATTGCCTGTTTACGAAATAAAAAGCTGACACAACCATCAGTGAAAATGCAGCCATTCTTGCATTCCTTTTTAAATGAACCAATGAAACCAAAAGGTCATTCACACTCGGTGTTGGCACTTCAGGGAAATATTCATAATTTCCTAAAACTTAAATGGAAGGAGGTCTTATCTTGATAACATCTGAGTTTGAAGTTATAAGGACTCTGACAAGACTGCAACTTCCTTAGCATGAGAAAAGCAAGCCACGGTTTCCACATTCCAACATGGATGCTGAGGATACAGAGCTAGAAAGACCTCTGCAATAGATTATCACAGCTGACACATTTAATGAGTTTTGACATACAGCCTCCTCCTTTTGCCACTTTTAAAGAGATTTGTCCTTGAAAGGGCAAACAAACTCTGGGTTTTTGGAGGGAACAAAGACTACTGTAAATCCAGGTGAGGGAGCATACCCTGCCACAGGCCATCTTTTTGGTGGACAAAATGGAGAAAAATTGCCCGCCCCAAAGATGATACGCTCCAATCTGTCCTATTTTAAAGCTTTATAAATACAGCAATTCAAAGGACTGTTGCTTATAGCAACAAATATAAGATAGTGCAGATGGAGAGGGAAAAAACATTACTGCAAATCCATCATTGTGCTTAGTAAATTTACACCTCTGAGAGCATGTTGGGGCTTGATAAAGGAGGAAAAGGGCAGACATTAATGTTGCAGTAATGAGGAGTACACTTGTCAGGGTTTACATACCCTAAGTCACCCTTAGGAGGCCTTCTATAATTTAAACACAGGCACTTATCTCTCAAAAGTGTGTCTCAAGACTATGAATTGATAAGGCGTATTTTATTTAAATGGACAGCAAATAAACTTGCTATCAACTAATTAGCTCACTAGGTTTTCTTTTAGTTAGAGATAAATATTTCCAAGAATAAAGTAGTAACTATTACCACAGAAAATAAAAATGTTCCAAAAAAAGATCAGCCCTTCAGTAAAACCACAGTAAGCTGAATGGCTATGATTGTGCCAGTGCATGTTTGACTGACAGAAAATAATACAATATATAATAACTGCACAATCATTACCTAAGAAAACATGAATTTTCAGTAATGGCACAAACATGTTTCCGTTTGATCTACTATGGTAGGTAAGATTTTACTAACTACAGAAATGACCCGACCAAAGCGTACCCATATAATTTGTTTGACATAACAGCAACATCAAAGGATCACGGTGCCTCAATCCTCCACCTACTGGTGAACGAGCTGAAATTACACTCCCCCTTTCACCAGCAGTAATTTTTGCTGCTATGACTAGGAAACTAGTTTTTCTTTTGGCAAGTGCTTACGAAGAGCTGAGTTTTTATTACAACTGTTATCACTACTGTTGGTACATCTTTGCTCTATGCAGTAATTCAAGCACAGTAGTGCTCAATGTTTATTCTTCTGTAGTGAAGTCCAATATAGATAGTTGCTATTGATTCCCTCTCCCACCACAACCATTGGTAATGCAAACTGGATGCATACTTTAATGAGCTGTTAGGCTTCTTCTTGTCTTGCCTATCACCATCAGCCTTGCACATGCCAAACAACCACATGACAAGTAAGTTTGCTTAAACATGGTCTGTAAGAACTCAGTCAACACAGAAGGCGCACGTGAAGGAATATAACGTAGTCCCCTCTCTCCTAGCAGCACTGGCTTAGGCATGCCGGTGAAAACAAAAAACGTAATTTTGCACACAAACTCAAATAGATACAAACCTGCTTTGTAAATAGCTCCATTTTTACATAATTACAGAGTAGAAGCCATTGTTGACAAGTTTTAACAGTGAAATCAGTGTGATGTGTCATACTGGAAACCTGGTGATAACACGTAGCTTGCGGATTAGCATGGAGTATTATGCTAGCATTTGTGAAAGGCAAATTTCTGCACGTTTTCAGGAAGGCAGATGACTACTCTGGAAGCATTACAAACATGAAAAATGACTGCTTTCACTTTGAAATACTTTGAGAGATGTAGGAACAAGGAAATATAAAGCAAGGGGCATGGCCTTGGTACCGTGCCTGGAATATGATGCACGTGACATTGACTTTTAAAGGTTCCACAAGAATTTTACAGACCTGTAAGAACAGAAATGGTGGATGGGAAGATAAAATATAAAGTATTGGGGAACAGCCAACACAGCATTTGCAAAGGGAAGTCATGCTTCATTATGCAGCATGTGTTCTTTGAAGGGGTTTATGACCATATGGATAAGGAAGATCCATTCATCTACTTTACTGAACTTCTACCTGGATTTCCAAAATTATTCTGAAAATGTTCCTCACAAAAGAAAAAAGCAGTAGGACAAAAAGGGAAGACACTTGCCCACATATAATATTGATTAAAAAACAGGAAAAGGAAAGTTCTCGCATTGGAAAGAAACCACCCACAAAATCAAAGATCTTTTCTGGGAACAATGCTCTTAAGCATTTTCATAAATGATCAAGAAAAAGGGGTGTGTAATGAACTCACCTAAAGTTTGCTGATGATACTATGTTCTACTGAGTAATAAATGAGGCCAAACTGCAAAAAAACTGCAAAAAGATCTTACCAGATTGAGCAGTAGTGTAAGTATAGAAATTCAGTGCATATACATGGAAAGTGACACAAGTGGGGGAAAAAAATCCCTAAATTTACACATTAAAAGATCGCCTCTAAGCTAACTGTTACCACTTAGTAGCTAGATCCTACAGCTATTGTCTTTCCAGGAAAATGTCAACTGAATGACCAGCAATGTTAGGAATTATCAGGAATGGAATGAAGAACAAGACAGAACTTCCTTAGGTCACTAATTGAATAAATGGCCCACCTGCATCTGGTGCACTGCATGCAGGTTTGCTCCACCATCTCAAAGTGATTCAGTAGAACTAGAAAAGGGCAGTGAGGATGATCAGTGTTCTGGAAATGTTTCTACAGAAAAAAACCAGTTAAATAGGCTGGAATTCATCAAGCTGCAAAAGTGACTTTTGAAATCATGGCACAGAGGGTGTGAAAAGGGATCAGTTCTTCATGTAATACAGAGTGAAAAGGCCATCAAATGAAGCTGCCAAAGCACAAGTTTCAAACAAACAGGAGGCAGTTCTTCATGTAATATCTCATTAATCTGTGGACATCCTTGCCATCTTGTGAATGTTAACAGTTTACAGGTTCAAACAGAAAACTGAAAATGTCCATAGGTGAAAATTCATCCTTCCGTTGAATATAAAGACACCACTTCTGTCAAATGCAGTCCTTGTCCAGGAACCCAGTCTAAAGCAAATGGTTAGAAGCTGAGGGAATATTATGGAAAGTTTCATTGCAAGCTTTCACAATTTTTACATATTTCCCTAGGCTTCTGAGTTTGCTCACTGCTGGAAACAGGATACTGATATAAGTACACTTGGCCTGAGTAATTTTCAAGTGCAGAGAATTAATGATTTGATGCAAGCTTTAATCTGATGCACATTGTCAATGTTTGTAGCCATCTACCATTTCAGAACTTTTAAAAAAATTTATTGTTATTATTCCAATACTTGCTGGATTGTTTAGGCAGAACATTTTCAAGAACTTTGGTCAGACTTTTGGAGGCTGCTGGGGTACCCAGCAGGTTGCACATTCCATCCCTAAGGTATCCAAAATGCAGATCTGACCTACCTGTGTTTATATCCTCATTTATGTCTTTTAGGAAGTCCAAAGAATGATATTTTCAAAATTTGTTGAATGCATCCAGTTTATCAGATAGTTTTCTCTCCTTATGACATTAACAATGAAGATTATGCTTGATTTTTCCGAAACTGTGATTGCAATTTCTTTTCAGCCTGGGGCTGGGACTATCACAGTCAGTCACAAACTAATAAAATAACACAGTGCTGTCCCTGTGCATACCAGAAAATCTGCCCAAGAATGACTTTAGACTTGAGCACAAAAAAAAATCACTGAACAAAAGTATTAGTTTTCCAAGACCAGCAGAAAACTGTAGGGTTCTACCAACATTCATCACCTCATTGAAGACTGCATTTAAACAACAGGGCCACGTACTTTCCTTTACAAAGGGTGGATACTTTTATTAGGGACAACATTACTAGAAATCCTTCGAAAGCAGCATAAGGATCTGGGACCAGAATACCCAAGAAAACCCTCTGTTCCCAATTCCATGGACTAACGATCTTAGTTTTAAACTTTTTGCTGCAACTCCAAGGTTTTGATTAGGTTTTCATAGTGCCTAACCCAGGTCACTGAATTTTGGCGCATAAGTCAGGAAGCTAGTCTTTAGAGGCTCTCTTTGCAGTGAGCAGAGAAAGGCAGGCATGTGGTTCATGTCAAGAGCACAACCTTGGTATCTGATGAGCCCTCCAGTACCCAGGCTCTGAAATGATGAGTGGTTTGAAGAAGTCCCTCCTTCCAATTTAGGGCATCCCCTCATCTTCAGTGCTACTATTTTGAATGACTGATGGGAATACTGTTCAGTAACACCTTCACAGCACACGACCATGTCACCAGAACCATCAGATTTGTAGGGGACTAGCCATGATGCTGCACAGGAGTCCTGCTTTCCAGGCTGGACTGGGAAAGCCTATTAGACACTGGTGCATATGTGTCTTTTCCTCAGAGTCTTCTTGGCATAGACCCCTCAAAGGGGAACCAAAAATAAAAAGCAAGCTTTCATTTGGAATAGTGATGTGCTTTCTGTAGGAAGAAGAAGCATAACTTCAATCTACTTCTTATTCTAAGTCATTTTCACTGGTGTAAGACAGCATTTTGTTGGATGATTGAACTCACAGTTGGAAAAGAAAATTTTATGTGAATTTTCTGTAGAGGATCTTTATCATTTGTTCACCTCAGCAAGATTCTATCTTATTCTGCAGCTTAGCAACTTCAAAATAATTGTTTTCTATCCATTCATTTGGGATTTTGGATGGCATTTTTATTGTGACAGGATGCAGATTTTTCACTATGAATAGAGTCTTTTGTTAACAGTTATATCCAATAATTCAGGAGCCAGCTGCTCCATAAATAATATCAAGTGATCTTCACCATCTGAAAGACCAAGTAATCTAATATTAGTCTTGTGGCTTCATCACAGAGAATTTTATTCACCTTTGAAAGGATACTAGCAATTTGAGATAAAAAGTCTATTTTCTAATCCTCCTCTTTTATAGTGTTTCCAGCTTTAAAGATTTTGGTATACACCACATCTGTCCAAGTTTCTGCATTTGATAAATGTAGTCTTGCAAAATGCATTTACTATCCAAAGCTGTGACAGCACATGTACACATTAAAAAGTTCTGTTAATCTATTTCATCAATAAATTACTGAAATGGCTCTTTTTCGGCTTCAATCACAGGAGAAATGGCTAAACTGCCATAGAAAAAAGATTGTTTTATATTTATTTTCCCCTCTCTCTCTAAGATTATGTCATTCAGTATGCTCGGGCCAGATTTTGGTTCTCTCATTACCCTTCAATCTGTTAGAGGCCAGAGTCTAGGTAAAACATCTGAACAAATGACCGAACTTTCCATAATACTCAAAAGTGACAAATATCACAGTGAAGTCACATCATAAAAGAAGCTCAAGAAGAGCATTGCACTTGCTGCGACATAAAATTTGCCTGTCAGGGAAGACAAAAGAATATTAATAGCTTTTTGCTGTGTGCTTAATGAAATACTTCCCAGACTATTTGCAAGCTCCTTTATTAAGAACAATAACATATTTCCTGAGATCAATGACATAGTTTTAATACAGAACACCTTATCAAGTGAAGTTTGTTCTATTTTTGTTACTCCAGAAAATAAAACCTACAATAGCAGTGATTCAAATATAAGCAATTTCTAGACATAAAATATGACTGCAACTATCATTCAAACAAATTACGTCCAAATGTGCCAAGAATCACAAGCCTAGTTCTTGGTCTGAAAAACATACCAGTATAAATTCATTATGATGCAGTGGGATCTTAAACACAAAATGATTAAGAAGTGAGAGAAAGGACATCAACAACAATCCGGTCACAAAGTTACCTTGGAGAACTCTATGTCAGTATTGATGCTATTTTTATCTACCTATCTCTTCTTTCGCTTCTTTGCTTCTTTCTCAGGAAAGAGGAAATCAGGGACAATTTATTATGATTGTTTTACAAAATGTTTACTGAAGAATCTACAGACTGAAGAATCATACTGAAGAATCTACATGTCCTTCATGTATGAAGAATCATGCTGAAGAATCATACTGAAGAATCTACAGACTCTGTGACCATGTTTCAGCTTGAAGCACAGGAAAAAAAGACATTAAGGACACAAAAGCATTAAACACAGGACTGAAGCTGGAAATAAGAGTAGAAAAGAGGGAAAATGCAAAGACTTGCTAAGGCTGTACAAAGGACTGTTTCTTTTCTTTCATCAGCATTCTCTCTCTTACAATAGTTCTGTTTTCCACTGGGCTTTTTAGTGGGTCTTGAAATGTTTACTATCATATTTGCACAGAGTGTCAGTCCATCCTCAGTTAACAACCATTAAGTACCATAGTAGCAACATAATACTGCACAACAAAGTAGTTCAGCTGAACTGTCACCATAAAAGCTGTCCTAAAACTCTTTGCAAGATGGCTGTCTGCAATATATCAGTTGCACAACACGCATTTACAACTCTAGAGAATTTACAAAAGTATGAGAAAGCAATACAGGAGTATCTTTTTTTCTGTACTATTAATAGTAGTAACATGAAACTGTTTCAGTAAAGCCATTTGGCAGCTGTACTACCATACCCAAACCTGTGCTATTAGGTACTTTTCTTTACATTTAATTGCTTGTTGTTACCTAGTTTCCTTCTCAATTTCTTTCTTCTCGTAACCAAATTCATCTTTAAAGCTGACTCAGCTGCTTCACTGAAAAAAAGCGTGTCCCTGCTGTACATCTTGTCCTGTAAAAATAAACTATGATGATAAATATTTTTATTTAATACAAAGCTTCTTGAACTAGGAGGTTTTTGATTGGCCTAGTACCTTCCTCTCATTTAATAGGAAGCCATGCAATGTTTCTTATAATCTCCCCTCTTTCCACCCCCAAAATTTCCAACTTTCAAATTACATTGAGAATTTCCCTGTGGTTGCTAACAAGGTTGATCACAAGCCAGGACCTTATTCTTTGCACGCAGGAATACAGATTAGTTCAGTCTGCCTACGCAGGCAAGCGCTGGTCAAGACTTTCACTTAATCTCCTGTGACGTGAATGAAGAAACACACTAAATTAGCTGTGTGGAATGATTGAATCACTACAGTCGAATGATCAAATGCCAGCACGGAGCTGCCATAGAAGCTCAAGCCACTAAGAAGACTTTTCTGCTTTACTGAATCAGTTAGTTTGAGTTTCAGGTCTTTTTTTTTAGCACTGTTCAGAAGCAGGAACTGAGCTCACCTGAAGAGAGAAGAAAACGCACTATTTCTGTTTGTTGCCTTTTAAATCAAATTCAGTGCTTTTACAACAGGTACTAAGAGTTCACTTTTTCAACGTGATTCAATCTGCATCAGAAAACTGGATCATTTGCTTTTAATCTACTGGAGTAGCTGCTTGCAAAGCTGCTTTTTAATTTCACGTTGCCACAGAACAAACAGAACAAGCTGTTGCTTAATGTTAGCACAGAATGTAAGTACTTGAAAGTGCTTCTAGAGAAAGAAATTAAAATGCTAAAATAAGCACCATTTAATTCCAAATGCTAAAGTTTTGCATAAGGGTATAATACTACAGAAATGAACAACCAGAATTTCCAAAATAAAGAAAGGATGCATGTGAAAATGTTGAGAACCTAGTCTAGAATCTCTTGATAAAACATTTTGTAGTGGAGCCTTTAACTCAAGTTGGCTATGCAAAAACTGAAGCAACCCACAAGCTTTAATCCCTTTTTAAAATCATGGCCAACTTATATTTACAATCACCATGGAGATGTAGCCTACAGGATCTAATTCCATTTGACTTAGCAATATCTGGGAGACAAATTGCCGATTTTACCTTCTCCAAACTATCATAAATGCATTCACAGGTTCTTCAGTGCATTATTTCAAGTTGATAAGCTTGCTCAGTAAATAAATCTCTCCCTTATAGAAATTCTTCTGAACATTAGTGAAAGAAACAGACAGTGTTTCTCATTTAGTAACACCAGATATCAGGACAAATTATGATGAGTTAAATGCTCATGATGTGGAAAGGAGATTTTAATGCCATCCTTAAGGATATATCAGTGACTTTTTACAGAAGACGCAGTAACTGCAAAAACATCATGCTTTAGAACATCAGAATTTTAAATGATCCAGTAAACCTCTTTCACTATCAGAAAGACCAGCATTTTAGTGACACTGAGCTAAACCTTAAATACATAATGAAACTCAGTTCAATTTGAAACAGGGAAGATACTATACACTAAAACATGGAAGCCTGAGTGGAACTCTGAGAGTCTTTAACTGCAACTGTTATTAGGTGTGCAATGGCACGTGAATCTGAGGGGGACTAGGCTGGTTCAAGGAGAGCAGGCTGAAGGCAAATTTGTATCATCAGATCCCAGCTTCTGTTGCAAATGGGCATGACAGTTCCTATCTACTTTACTACCGATTGAGAGCTCCTTAGTGTAGCAATACTCATGAACTCTGCTAAATTTAATTTCTATTTCCATTTGACAACAGGCAGGAAAGCACCCTGTCACTCAGCTTTTAATAGCCATTACCTTCCACACTGCAAAAAGGCATTCTAGATTTTAATTTATTTTCCAAAGCTATTTCAGGAAGCTTTCAAGATGGAATACATTAAACTAAGTGGAATAAACAGCCCTGCATTGCATATGAAGGTTTAGTATGGTAACAAAAGGGAACTGGTGCCAACAAAGGCATTGCCCATAGCCCCATGTTTTGGGGGGAGTGACTCAGAGGGGAAGTTAGGAAGTAAGTTTCTAGCACAACTGAACCCGAAATTTGCCCTATTTTGAGTTTCTGGTTACGTTTACTATTACCGGGAGTGGTGGCTCCCATCTAGCCCAATCACCCAAGAGGTCTCCTTCCCATGGAAAGCAGGATGTGGTAAGAAGGGCGGAAGGAAAGAGGCACTCCTTGTTCTCACCCAGCAGGGTGCTGGGACATAGCAGGGATGCCTTCCCATATCTGGGAAATGAAGGAGCATTTCTGCTATGAATTATAGCTTCTCTCCTTCAAGCCACCACAGCCACCTTAACTGTACAACTTTTCAGTATTTGTTCCTCAGTAGGAATGGCTTTTGTTCATCTTTTCCTTAGGCAATATGCCGTTATTGAACACAAGACTTGGCATGGTAGGCAGGAAATATAATCACAGCTTGCCAGAAACACGGTTCTCCAAAATTTGATACGACTTCCTTATTCAACCTTAATGTTATATTCACTGTAAGTCTTTGATATTTTTATTACCTACTGCAGCAAACAGCATAAATCTGGACAGCATCATAGTAAGAAATACCACTCTGAGAAGCAGTTTCTCTTCTGATGACATCACGGTTGTACTGATACGAGAACTTAGTGAAATATATGATCAAAATAGCTGCATACCGTGCTTCAACTAAAACATGAAAAACATCCACCAGACGAAATTTGAAGCATCCATGAGACATATTTCCACAACTCTATCTTGATTTATAACAATTGAGGTTTTGACCTAACATATTTGAGAGTTATATGTGGCAGACCAGCTTGTTTTTTTTTTTTCTCTGGGTAAAAATTGCTCCACTGTAATTGACATACACTAAAGGGTGCAGTATTTTTAATTCAGGTGTTCTATGTAAATAGCAGAGATGATGTAAAATGAAGGATCTTTATAATACTGGACCGCTACACCTAGAACACTGTTAGTTCAAGATTTCTCTGAATTTCTCTCTAGAATAACTTTTTAAGTATGACATCATAAACTGGAATCATCTCAGTGCTTTCTCTCTCAATCACTGCTTGTTTCTAATGTAGCTTTATACGAGTGCAGCCTAGCAATAATACTATTCCTTGCCCAATATTATTCCTTGCCTATCTCTGAAATATTATTGAGCATACTAGTATATGCAAAAAAGAACATAATAATAACATTTGGCAAAGAGACAAAAAAAGGGTAAATGGAAGTTTAGGATTTTATCACAAATAACATTTTTAAAGATTTATTAAAAAATCAAAACTATACAAGTTTAATGCGTTTTAAAAGAGGAAATGTACTTAGTTGTTAAACTAGAAGAATGGAATTGACATAATCTGGGTTAATAGCCTGTTTTTGTGAAGGTCTTATTTTATATGACTGTGCAAATTACTTCTCATCTCTCTGCTCCACTTTTGCCCTCTATAAAATGGGATGACAACCTTTTTTTTGAAAAATAGAAGTATGGAGCTATAATTCTTTCAAGATGCAAAAGCACATACAGCCCTAAGATAAGAAAGATTCTTTTACATCATGTCCTTTAGCACTTTTCTTTGTTTTTGAACTGGGATGTGTGAATGCTTTCCTAAACTATAACCTTGAGAATCTTATGAGAAGAGACATTACTATGTGCACATTTAATTTTTTTTTTTAAATACCTAATCATATTTATATTCTTAGATCTTATAAGGTCAAAGAAACTAGCAGATTTTCAATTTAAACCTATTTCTGTAAAAGAGTAAAATCTTTACAGCTTAGACTTGTAATTTTGCTGAGTTTGCGGACTGCACCGTACAAATTAATATAGCACATACTAGGAAGTAAATGTAGCCACAGGTGAAGAGCTCAGACTGCCTATATAGGTGGTGTGAGTTAACTGCATGCCTATTTCACAGTAACAACAACAGTAACATAGGAATGTCTGTAGAAATAACAGTAATTACAAAAAATAGGTGCTAACAATGTAGCAGTTGTCCAATAATTTTTTGGCATACTTATGTCATCAAATAAGTTAGCTCTTGTAGCTGTCTTTGCTAAAAAGTATATTTACTCAGTTACCTGCAGTATTTTATTTCTTCCTTATTCTGCACGTTGTGAAGTTTTATGTACTTGAACAAAGATCCCACCTAATTCCATTCCTATACCTACTTTTTAATTTGTAATAGTGTCCAGAGCTCTGGATTGCAGACTACAGCACTAACATAGCTGTCATACATGCAGAAAGTCTCAGTTTTAGTAGCTAAGTCAACAACTGCTCTTGAACCCTCACAAATACACAAACAATCCTGTCTCCCAAATAAGAATGAAAGCCAAATAACTCAACTCTGAACCCTATCATGACCTAGAAGGGAATTCCTGGCTCAGCCTGTCAAGCAGACTGACTGGTAATTCTTCATTTTTTGACTGACTTTTACTATGCTTTCCCTCACTTCTCTCCCGTATGAAGAATCTGGAGTAAACTTACACAAATTTCCACACCGGTCATACCACAGGTTCACATAGTTCACATAGAGTCCTGTCTCATAACAGTGACTAGGAATAGATGCTATGTGATACACTTTACTTTTGTGTTGCATCACTGTAATCACATATTTTATTTTCACTTTTAAAAAGGATTTTTAAACCACTTAAATAGAGAATTTCACTTGCTTGTCTTCCTCGTCATTTCTCTTCTTGAGGCTATAGGGCTAAATTCACCTAACGTTTGTAGGTCAGGACTCAATGCTGCAGACTGTCAAATGGGAGGTACATTAAAAGATACATCTGGTCATCTCAAGAGATCCTTAAAACAGTGGTAGAATTACTGAAATCCTCTAACTGAATGTGACAGAATTATAATTTGTAATATTACCATTTTTTGCAAGTATATTTAGAGATTATGTTCAAATAACAGCATTTTTATATGCCTCTATGCATCATACCCAGAGAACTCTTGCATTAGCTCAAACCTATTCCCTAAGCAGATCCCTTCCTGCCTGGAAATACATGTTCTGCTCAGCTACATAGTATGGAACATAGGGAAAAATACCACTTCACATTCTGGCCAGGGAAATGGGTGGAGTACAGAAAAAAATGAAAATAAATACTGTGATAACATTACAGTGCATCTCAACCTCTTAGAAACATTCCATTCATTTCAGCAATCCTTCTGATCTATTCCATATAAAGCATACATAAATCTATTATAAATCCATATAAATCTATTCCATATACAACTTGAAACAATAAATCCCATTCCTCTGACAGAACCCTGTGCACCTCATTGAGAATAAAGAATCAAGAACCGTGTCGGAGAACAGGTAAACAATTCCGTGGAAAATATGGTGAAATACGATCTCTGCAGTTGTATTCACCCTGCATTTCACATAGCAGTGTGCTTGCAACTGTCACTGATGGCAGTCAATGGAAGCTTTTATTTGGAAGAGAAAAACTGTGGTAGGATGCCAACAACTTTAAAAAACTGAGACCTGATTTTTCTTATATTTGAAACAGGTCTCTTACTCCTTGACAACATCTAACATTAACTTTTTGTATGTGAATCATTTGCATACAATGATGAATGTTCTTCACATAGTACGGAGAAGAGTGCAGGAAGAAAGTGGGGAGGGGAATCTGGACACAGGCAGAGAGGAGATAAGATGGTGAGAATAGGACCATGAAAAAAGCTGACAGTGGAAGCCAGGGTGGGCTGAAAGGTTTGGAGAAGACTAACGATCAAACAAAAAGTAGAAGCAAGAAATAGAGATGTGGAGTAGCAGAGAGAGATGGAAATTTGCTTACTGGGCTATAATAACAAGCGTAGCCAGCAGGTTAAGGAAAGTGGTTCTTCCTCTCTGTTTGGCACTTGTGAGACCACACTGCAAGGACCACGTCTGGTTTTGGGCTTCCCAGAAAGACTTTAATATACCGGATAAAGTCCAGCAGAGAGCTACCAAGATGACTAGGGGCCTGGAGCAGATGACATACAAGGACACTTTGAAGGAACTGGCTTCCTCAGTCTTAAGAAGAGAAGGCTAAGGGTGGATATTACAGTAGTATTCAACTAATCAGTGGGAAGGTGTAAAGAACACAGAGACAGCCTCTCCTCAGTGGTGTTCAATGAAAGGTTGCAAGGCAACAGATACCAGTTGTGACAAAGGATATTCCAATTAAATTTTGGGAAAAAAATGATAACTGTGGACATTGGTAGTCAAACCCTAGATTGCGTTTGCTCAGAAAGGCTGTAGAATCTCCATGCTTGGAGACCCTTAAAACCTGCCTGTACAGCCCTGAGCAACCTACTCAAGCTTGGAAATTGGCTCTACCTGTGAACCTGGCCTCACTTTGAGGGCCAGAGTATTTGGGCCAGATGACCTCCAGAGGTCCTTTCCTACCTAACTTGTTCTGTGATTCTATGAATTTGAAATGAGGATTAGACCCCAAGGACACAAAGTTAGAAGCCTGCAGATGACTAGCCATAAGACCATACTCTACACAGCCTAAAAATGAAGAAAATTTTCTAGAATCTCAAGACTGCTGCAACCAAATATCTGCAAAACAATGTGTCAAAACATGTGTCTCATCCCCCCTCTAGTGGCTAGTACACATAGGACAAGTCACTGCTAAAACCACTTTGTAAACTCTAGTGGCAAGTACTTGGGAAAAGGAGTGAAAGACATTTATCACACATCTGGATATCAATACATTCTGACAGCATGGAATTAGTGGGGTTTGTTTTCAATTCGCTTTTTAAAAAAAAAGTTAGCAAATGGCATATGACTTATATATTCCTAGCATTTAAGATCTCCCTCTGCCCCTAAAGCCACCTTAAATGTGCTTTTTCCCAATTCTGAAATTGTTTTTTCTTCTATTTTCAAATGCTTTTTGCATGTTCCATATTTATGCATATATGCACATGCATACATATATATATATAATTAGCTCTCTGTGTATGTACATCATTTTTGTGGTTGTATATGTATTTACATTTATGTGCATATTTTCTCAGGGGACTAAGTTGATAAAGCATTTCCAAGATCAATTTCTTCAGACAAGGTCGCCTAAAGTCATCTTTTACATCTGTGAATGAATAAAAATGTCTAAGCTTCAAAGATACTTGTACAATCACCAATTATGTCAAAGAAGTTCATGTATTCAGATCAAAGAAAAATACATCATTCTTCCATGCCTCAGCATGAAAGGAGGTATGTACAATAAATACTATAAAAAAATTAGGTTTACACGCTTTGGTCAAGAATTTTAAGAAACGTGATACAATCTACTGCAACTTAAAGAGGAAATATAAAGAAAATAATAAAAACAACATTAAAGTGCTTATAAGTGGGAATACGATACAAATATTTACTTGCTGCTCATTGATCATATTTGACTTATGTCAAATAGTGAAGGAAATATAGAAACACTATTGATGCTAATTATGCAAACACGATTCTTACAGACAGGACAAATAAAGAACTCAAAATGAGACATTTAAAATATTATTCACAAAAAAATTATGTCTAGCTACTGGGTAAAGGGATGTGAATTTTCACACAGATGAGAGAGCAAGAGAATGTTTTCCAAATATTTCAATGATAGTAAATGAAATTAAATCATTAAAGTTCATAGAGAATTATATTACTGAGGAAAAGATGCAAGTGGTGATAACTTTTACCATAGTTTCAGCTATGGTAAGAGACAACCAACATTCTCAGACTGCTTGGCCTCTAGTGGACTGAAAACATCTTTGCATCTGACCAGCAACAGTAAGACAGCACCTACCATACAGCATATCAAATACCAGTTCTTCACTTGATGAGCTAGACATGCCTTCGTGCAGCTCGTTTGTGCAGGTAAGTGATATATACGCCGCAGCTACCAGAAATAAGTAGCACATACAGAAGCTTAACAAGCTTAACAAGCCATTTTGCAAGGCTTTCCTAACCGCAGTCTTGTATATTCACAACCGGGCAGTTTTAATTTAGGTACCAGTCTGTCAAACGGTTCTACATGTAATGCTAGTTTTAAGCACCCAAAGACCTAACAATTTCAATGGGACAAATCACCTGCCTAAAGTAAAAGTGTGCCAACCATGTGCTGAGTGGGGCCGTAGACATTTCATTTGGTAGCAGGGAGAGACAACATGTTATAACCAAGGGGACAGAAAGCACTTGTTTCCACAGCATGGAATGAAAAAAGCACCTTTGACCACCTGCCAGTGCTGATAGGCCTATTCTCCTATCTCCAACAGCTGCTATTAATATTTCACAATACCAAAAAATGTACTAGGCATTACAGAGAAAACAGTAAAAACTGCAGACAGTGTCCAGAAGTTTAAACAATCCAAGTTACACCTCTCAGTAGAGATAATGGCATTTAACAATAGGGTGGAAAAAGGCTGCAGGTGGACACGATTTACAAGAGGAGACTAATGGGGCAATGTCTTTATCAGGCTGCTTTTGAAACTACATCCATTAATCAGTTGTTCTAAATGTATCTGTGTTACTTCCTTTACAGAAGCAACAAAATACACCATTCTTGGTCAGACAGTGATGCCCAGGTACACCTACAATTCAGTCTTGCACACACGAAAGAAACATGGAAATAGAGCTTATATTGGTATCACTAATCTTGGAAGCTGGCATTTGGTCTAAGCTGGGCTTCCTTAATAGAAAGTGGAGAGAAACAGGCATCTCTATATCCTCTAAATTATGAAAGTACTTTAAAATGGGAAGAACCATACGTTGTGAATGTCCTTTTCTCACCACTGCCTATAGAGACACCTTAAGCAACTAGCTTTGACTAGCCCCTTAGCTCTTAGCTCAAGTTAAATAAAATTTCCACTTTTATTTTCAGACTTCAGATTTAGATATGGATATTGGATTAATCAAGACACAACTGGTTTAGTACCAGCTAAAAGGATAAATAGGCTATGCTAGGAGGTAAGCCTTTCCACAAGCACGTGAAAAGCCACAAAGAAAAGCATATGAATCAATCCTGTTTTAACAGTCATAACAGCATGCCAGAACTCCAGTTACAAAAGCTGACGGAAATTTAGTAACGCCAATGCAATGCTGGTGATTGCCAAGGAAAGGGACACCTTTTTCATACTCCTACAGAAGCCAGGAAAAGAGAGGGACTGGAAAAAAGGAACAAAGAAATCTGGTGAATAATTACTAATTTAATCAGAACAAAAACATATTCACTAAACAATATGGTATCCCGAATATCGGCAAGCACCTCAGAAGATATAATGCATGAAAGTAATTTTTCAGGTGTGCGAAAAAAAGAAAGAGAGCATCCTTAAGGCAAAAAGTTCATGTAAGAGGGCACAAACTGAGGAGTCACGTTCCACAGAGAAGCACTTCCTCTAAGATTTGTTCTTGCATTTTTCTTCTAAAATTGCAGAATTTTCCTGAAGTTTTACAGTTCCAGGATACAAAATGAAACACAATGATTCAGATGATAATTGGCTGAGTCACAGATTGTTAAATATTTGAGGATATGAAAAATGGTTCTTTTCCATAAAGGATGATGGCCAATTTAAATACCATATTTTTAGGTTCTGAAATACAGTTCCATTAACAATCATTTATTGAAAAACAACAACTTGTATTACTCCATGGACTGATCTTGACCATTTGTATTACCTAGTTCAGGGTCTTCTTGGACATTCTTGGGGTAAGATATATTTGCTAAATCAATCCCTTGCAGCTGGAACTTCTCCAACTCTTGCTGATTCGTCTAATTAGCGCACTGGATACTATTTATCAGGCTTTTCAGTAAAATGAGCTTGCCTGATCAAACGATACAAAATGAAAAACCATGTGTGTGGCAAGTTACTACTTTGCTCTAAAGTACTGGTTTAGGAAATACAAGGGAAAAAGCAAATCTACTTGTGAATTCACTTCATCAGTTTGGGAGGTTTCAAGAACACACCAGTAACATGTCTTCACAAATGACTTGGTGTTGAGCTTTGTCAATTTAGTGACCCAATGTGGGATTTAAAAAATGCTATGTAACTGTCAGCAGAAAAATATCCTATAAATAAGTTGAACTAAAATATGACGCTATCTGTAGTAAAAATGCCTGAAAGGAAAAAGCAAAGGGCACAGAATGGAAAAGATAAGTCACTTCCAAGTATGACTTAATGAACAGAAATACTGAAAAACATCTTTTTTAAACAGTGAAATTTAAGATAATGATAAGAAAAAAAAAGAAACTGGATTTCATTTCATGCTATTCTGTATTGATGAATGATTCTCTGAGTTTCCCTTGTGGAAAAATGATACAACTCTAATAAAATGATTCATAGCACTAAACCATTTTCCTTAGCAAATACCGTGTACATTAGCAGGACTTCTAGAGGAGAACATTTCTTTGGAAGATTTATTATTGTGAGATTATGGTAAGATGATCTGGATGGCTCAGTGTATGAAATCTTGTCATCCTGGCAGAGGTACTTTGTTCTTCCAAGAGGCAGACGCACATTTGGAAGCAGGCAACAGAGCTCAAATTCTGAAGCTGCAGAGATAGAGTCTGCACAGGCTCACATTGACTTGACAATAGGCAGTGAAATAGCAGTAAGTGTGTACCATTAACCCCACACCAAGCAATACATGCTGGCATGAGCAGTGGGAAAGGTCCACTTATTTATTGACTTGAAGGAGGCACTGCAATAGCAATAGCAAAGCATGTGTATGGGGAGGTAAGGGAAGGAAGAAAAGAATGCACTCTGACATTTTTAGTGTGGCTGTTAGAGGCTTGTTTACCAAAAGAAAAAAAATCTCTTCCTATGACCCGTATCAATATACCAGAAAATAACTAAAGGAAAAGCAATCTTGCTGAGCAAATTGCACATACGGTATAAAGCACATGAACTTAAAATAAAGTTTTTGAGGATCAGATTCTCAAACTACCCCATGAAAATATTTCCCATCTAACCCCTTGAAACAGACAGATTAAAAAATAACAACATAAACTATAGCTTAAATAGCATCTGTCAGAGCTGCAAAGGTAGTATAATTGACTAGACGAACAGTTACATATACTGGTTCAGTTCAGGTTGCATCATTATAAAAAAAAATAAAATGTATCAGAAAACCCAGTGGGTGATAAATGTTTTTACATGACCCATGAGGCAAACCAGATGGCCTAATGACTTCAGCAGTGAGCCTGCCTCCAAGTCACTGGGTGACACTGCAAGGAAATCCAGCCACCAGCTGGATTACCAGCCAATGTGGTTCACAGACGGCAGCTGCTGCCCTCCCTGTCCCTTCTCTGCCTTGTTCTCCCCCAAAGACTCCGCATATGAAGCAGGATTCACATGGCAGAGCATCACCCGACTGCAGGCAAATCGGGCAACATGAGAAAGGGGGAAGCACAGTGCTGAGGCACAGGTTGCAAGGAGCGCCTTTCTACCAGAGCTCTTGACAGCAGGGTCACAGCACAAACAGTGCAGCCTCTTTCCAGCCTGGGAGCCTGCATGGCAGACCACGGACCAGGCTGAGCACCTTGGGCTAGCACACAAGATCTCAGAGCCAGAGACTAGCTATGACTGCAGAGACACCACAGGTATTTGAAGCATAGCTCTAGCTGCAGCCCTAAGTCCATCTTCCAAGCCTTCAGCTTCTTGCCGATAGAGATGCTGGGGAAAAGGAACCATGCAAGGAGTTGTGCAGGTCATAAGAGGAGAGCTTAGAGGCGGAGGCAGTTCTGGAGCATTGGCAACCTGGTATGAGTACAGCTTGTACATTAGGGATGAGAAGCAGGGCAGGCAATACAGAGTTAGAGCAGCCGGAAGGTGGGAGGACATGGAGTTGGTTGAAGAAGCAGAAATACAGAATGAAGGAGTGGGACTTAGGCAGGAATAGTGGAAGATCCTATTTTGGATAGCTATAGAGAATCTATCAGGAAGCTGTGGCTCTTGAACACGTTGCAGCATGGCTTCAAGATCCAGAAAGTCTGGCAACCCTTACTCTGTACTTTCTATTATAAAGTTACTCTTTTCTCTCAATGTCACTTGCTCCTGCATTAAACTGTTCTCCCCCTGCACCATCCTGCTTTGCATCCCACGCATCCTCCCAACCCCACTACACTTAGAATACCTTTTGTATACAAATAGGGAGTACACTCTCCAAGGGCTTACATACCATATCTTTCTGTAATATCAAATAAAATGCAAAACCAAGTGTGCAAATTCAAACTGTGAAAGTGGACCGGTGAAGGAATCGGGATCCATAGATACCCCCAAGACTCCATGTGCTCATCATTATCCTGGCAGGTGGCAGGGGAACACCGCTCTGAAGCAGAACCGTAAACTTGTTTGACTTCACTCTGTGCCGTGCACGTGCACCACGTGGGCCCAAAATCTAGACAGTCCTACCATACAATTTAATTAATTTCAATGGGATTTAAGTGAATATTGTTCATTAGGCTGTCATCTGTGCTTCAGGAATTACCCAGGTGTATCATGTGGTAACAATAAAGCTCCAAATGCCAATATGTTTAAATGACTGGTGCTATCTTAATTATTGCTATTAATGTCAGTGCAACATCACAGTGGCAACCTTCCGGTACAGTTAAGAGAAACACAAGCTAAACCCCCAGTGCTCAGGCTTACTTTCTGTATCTGAGGGGAGTAATGATTAAAACCCTTTTGAAGATCACCATCAAAGCCTATTTTGCTATTGATTTATACTGAATGTTAATAATTAAACAGCTGGCATATTTCTCAGCTTCCTCTCATTGAGACCCAATAAAAGGTAATCTATTTATATTCCACTCAAGATCTCTAGTGGTTCTTTACTACCTCAGTATCCAGTAAATATTCACTAAGCTTATTATGGAGCAGGACTAATATTTCACTTGAATTGGTAGGAAAATGGCTTCTTTATCTCCCAACAATCGCTGTTGCTGAATCTGTAAAGTGGAAAGGAATCTGCGTAACATGCGAAGAAGCTATCCAATCCCTTAAACAGCTTCCTTTAAACAGGAGTTGGACCTGATTCATGAAAAAAATGTGTATGTTCAGTGGGTGGTAACTTTGATGTAGTTCTTTTATGTATATAAGGGTTAGCCAGAGTGTCTGAATAAAAAAGGAAGCCAATCTGCTTTTATTCAGACATAGCACCATGTGGGCTGAATGTGAAAAACAGAAATGGTATATTAAATGCGATTCAGAGAAGAGACTCATTTTCTTGTTAGTACAAATTATGGGAATAGCAGCCCAGCTGAAATGTGTAACACAATGATATGAATCAGTGATGACTGTAAATGTGGTTCTCAGAACAAAACTTGTTTTTCCTCTAGCCAAGGATTACAGTGACATTATTTGTTTCTACCATCCTCACGGAAGAGCTGGAGACACCTGTGAGAGAAGTGACCGATCCCCAGTGATGTTCCAGCCCTTCCCACAGTCCTCCTTCCTAATGCTGGCACAGTGCATGTCAGATTGCCCTTAAAATCTGATCACTCAAGGGTCTGCAATAATTGTGACATTAAAACCAAACCACGTTTGATATCAAAGGTAACGTTCCTCCTTCAGCCTGTATGTCCTTGTTTATCCCCATTTTGGGGCAGAACGCCAGGTGACCAAGTGCAGTAGAAAATCTGTGTACTTTTCCTGGATGAAATTTACATTTGTAACTCACTACACATGTCATAAAAGGAATAGCTGTTTAAAATTGAAAATCAAACCACCAGTTTCTGCCAGATTAAAAAGAATTTAAAAAAAAGAAGCAGCAATTTAAGTCACATTTGAAGTTCACAGGGGTTACTGCACTTTATTAAAGCATGTCCAATATGAAGCAACTTCGTCATTAAAAATCCATTGCTGCAAAGGAAAGAATCCTTTACAGGCATAAGATTTTAGAACAGCTTCCTGATCATTTCGTAATTGGATTTCTAGAAAAACACCACTGAAAAGGATCCAAAAAACTTTGGACTGCTGTACAAATTATTTTTTTCTGTTTCCATGAAGAAGTGGTAACGAAGAAGAGCACCGTGAAGAAGTGGTCTTCATAAATTGATCAACCCAGTATCACTTAGAAGACTGAACTCTCTTACAGAGTTTCTATCTTTCAAACCCCTTCAACAAGCCTTTGCCTGTACCCTTTTTAACAAAGCAGCTTGTACGACACAAGCATTTGAAAAAGAACTAGACAGTAAATAATTTTACTATAATTCAGAAAGGGCAAAATATTTGCAGGAAGCAGATCAACAATTTATGACTGTACAAGTGGACTGCCAGTATCACAAGCATGATTTAGACTGTGTCTGTTACATAAATGACTGATGCATTTGGGTTTAAAATGACAATTTGCAGTCTATCCTGAACACAAAATTGCAATCCAGTTCTACCCTTTTCCTTCAAAAAGTGATCATTTTGATCATCAGCGCAAGACATGAAGACACATGCCACTTGTGGGGGGCCTGTGACAGACTGCAGTACATAAAAGCATAGTCAGTTTAGTAATACTCTAAGTGTGATATTCAGCACACGTAATTTCATCTAGCCACATTAAGACAAGATGTATCACAACTTTTCCAGTGACTAGAAAAGGCACCCAGACAGTAGTTCAGACTAGATGCCCAGTTTTCAGACAGCTAAAATGTCCAAATCAAATGGGGAAATGAATCTCATTTGCAATTACTAAGAGTACTGCACTCATTCAAAGCCAAACATGCTCCACTACAAGCTTCTCAAGACCACTCACTATTCTGAGTATTTACTTGGGGTCTCCAGACTGCACTGAAACTCATGATGTTCAAAGCTGTCACTTTATTTAACTAGGTTAACATCATCTTGCACCTACCTACATCGACAGCCACCCCATGTTTGACAGAAGTGTAGCCGTGCCTTTCAGGAGACTTGTCAGATAGGCAAAAGAGTGAAATTAATTTATCGGCCCTTGGGTAAAGCTTCATTTTCAAGGATGTCTGAAGTTGTTAGCCTTGGTTTTATTCATACTGTGTTTGCATTAAAATATGTAGGTTCTTTCGGCACTCTAAACTAGTCAGTGAACCAAGACAAGCCATCGACTTCTTACATAGCTAGAGTGTAAACATTGCAAACTAAACTAAAGCCAAACTACTGGTGAGTTAAAGAGTGTCCCTATTGGATTGAAAGTATTTCAGTTTATACGTACCAGCTTCTTAGGTTTATTACTTTGCATCAATTTTGCCTAAGGCCATTAAGTATGCCTTCTGGCCCACAACAGACTGATTTATCATGTCATGCAGGGATCTTTATGGTATTAATGACTCTAATGCCAATACCTGGAATCTTGGTAAGCAGAAATATAGGGGATAAATAATAACTATAACACAAAATTTGAGACCTATAAAGCAATACACAGAATTGTACTTCCATGTCAAATTCCTATACTCCATTTTGACAGGCTGAAAGCCGGTGAGAGCTCTTCACCAAATCAACTGACATGGATTATTCTACAAAAAACACAGGATGCTCCGTTTCATTAATACTCTTAACAGTTCCCTTAAAAGAATCCTGTTGGCATATGGTATTTTTGGGAAATAGGATCATGGGGGAGGGAACTTCTCTCCTGAGCCCCGTAAACCTCTTGCTCTCACAAGATTTAGGCAGGCCAAAGGCAATTATGGCTATTTACATGGAAAGCCAATGCTTACGTATAGTCTCTCAGTTTCTATGGCAGCACAGCTCCTCTAAAACACAGCACTCCAAGCTCACCGGCATCCCTGTGTACTCTCAGCTATTCCTTTAACAGCAAATTTCCCCTCAATACATGCCAGGCAGGGTAAATTAACACTGAGCCCGCCATCGGTGGAGCAAACAGCAAGGTGCTGGGGAATGCTCTTGGTATGAGCGGCTGGCAGTTACCACCGCTGCCTCCCGGCCTCCCTCCTGCCTCTTGCCGGCATCCTCACCGGGACTGCCAAGGGCTTGCCAGACAAGCAGCGGGAAGGGAAAACCATGCCAAAGAGCGTGCTTTCCTTTTATGTCCTGCCGCCTTCTCCTCTTCCTCCGAGTGAACTGAAAAATCCATCACCCAGATAATTAAGATGGAAAAGACTGGAATCACTGCTGTCTTCACCGTTGCTAAGATTATGCAATAGAAACATTTCCTAGATAATAGGATTTGTCAGCATCGGCTGAAAAAAATGCCTACTGTGTGATAATATTAAGAAACCAACTACCCCATAAACAGGAAGTGACTGACGTTATTTTTCAGTTAATTCAATGCCTGAAGCAAAGCCATATATTATTGTTAACTATATAGATAACTGGAGCGCTTATACCGAGTTTACTTAAATTTTACATTGCAATTAAAGTGTCTGCTTTACACAGACACCTGTTTAATCTTCTCAATACAACCTTACCCCATTCCTAGGAAGAATTACAAGATTTGCATATTACTGCTGGAACACCTAATTGCAGCCAATAAAAGAGAATATATTCTCTAGGGTATCAGAAAGTACCCCGTATGCTTATTAAAAATTAAATGTATTAATGTATAAAAATACATTAATTCAGTTGAAAGTCCAATGGGAAGGATATTTTTATAGGGTGAAAAAGAAAAAACTCTACTTAGGACAAGAAAATTTAAAAAATTACCTCACCAAAAAAATTAAACATTAAAAATTTCTTTATGGAAGTTAAGTATCACATCATTATGTGACAGTTTTCCCTTCTGATGCTGAGAGAGCCTTGGATTGGCAGGAGACTTGGAAGTTTTGATTAACAACCTACTGGAGCTCTTGGCAACGTGCCTGGGTGTTTCAGATTACTGCTGCTATAGAAACTCCCCTGGGTGACTGCACTGCTTTTCTTTTCCTCACATTTCTAAAACGTTGATCTTCAATTTTTCTTTTTTTTTTTTTTTTTTGTCCTTTTGCAGTTTGCTTCACTTAGTAGCAACTGCTGCACTACTGTTCTCTTGCTCAGTGAATAGCACAGCTACACAAACAGCTATCATTACAGATAACAGGCATCATAAAAGAGTTTGCCATATGCCTTGTCAGCTGGCCAAACTGATGACACAATTCTTTTGCAGCAGTCTGTGTAGTTCATAGGAGGTATATACATTTCAGGAAGCTGGCAATTCATTAGCGTTTCTCTGAGTGTAATACTAGTTAACATACTTTTAAGGACTGATTATATATGAGCTTATTATTAGCTTAATTTAAAATTACTATTTAAAAATTGTAATTCCAATTTATTCAAGAGAGAATGAGGTACTGACTACAAAACGACACAAAAAGAATTTATTTTTGTAGACATTCCCTCCTTTCAGTTCGCTTTTTCAATTCTCTTTCTTTCTTTCTCTCTCAGGATAAACCAAATTATACCACCATGGTGAATGGGCTATCTCTTTTTCCAGCGCCACCGACAGACTTTAGTGGGAGCAGGAGCAGGACCACAAGCACTTTCCATTGCTACTTAATGGAAAAGAGTACAAAACAGTGAAGCAGTGTAGAGTGCAGTGCCTGACTGCTGCCCTGAGCTTCTGACCAGGCTGCATCACACAGTTATGCCAGCTACACCAGAAGCCTATCCAGGCCATCACCAGTGAAGTGACTGCGTCATCTGCACACACCAGTCCACCCATGCACACAGCTGCAACCGTGGTCCCAGGAAGCCCGGGGTTTAGCAAGCGTGGACACAGACACTGTGCCGAGTCCAGGCTGCGGGCACTGCACAACACATGCACTCGGGTTCCCGCACTCGCCCCGCGGGGAGGAGGGCAGCCACCACTAGGCTAATCCCTGCCATTCGTTCCTGGTGCCCTGCCTGCCAGAGATCCCTTGCAAAGGGAACAGGCTGCAAGTGAGATAAGCTGGTTCAGCAGTGACGACGTATTTCTTGGCATCTGACCTGCGCACGTACGGACAAAATCTGATCTGACGGGGCATAGCAGGGCCGTACGGCTCCTACGTCAATGGATCAATGGATGAGCTGCCTCCATCAGAATAGCTCATGCAGCTCACACCTTGCTCTGAGGGCTCCCGGAAAAAGAGGGATACTGGGAGACTACTACAGGAGGAATGAACAGTCCTCAACTGAGTTCAGGAGAGATGCCAAGCACCCTTCCTGAAAGGAAAGGCCCAAACACAGTACAAAACCCACATGTGCAGATGACTGACATGTGGCAATAAAGAAACCATCTGAGTCAGATAAGTCACACTGGTAGGTGGAAATCCTTGCTTGGGAGATTTTTTTTGTTAGCTGGACAGTTGCCCAATCTGTGTGGGCTCAAAGCAGGTGAACTGCTGAGCAACTTCAGCTTTCAAGAAGGTCCATGAAAGCAGCCTCCAGAGAGTAAATAACATCTTGAAAATGGGTTCAAAGCAAGTGAGTGATTTAAAATAAAGCTACAGAAAATGTACTTTTTGCATTCTTCTTTCAAAGTAATGCCATCAGAGACTGGATGACACTGGGTCCCACCTGTTTGGAAGACCGGTAGCTTTTTATCTTGTCCTCCGGAACTTAAAATTACCACATGCAAAACAAGTTTCCTGAATCATGGTTCTGAAAAGAGCCTTCTCGAGGTCGACCCCTCGAGCTCTAGCCTTTCATATCCATTTCATATCTGCTGGAGCTTGCTGAAAGCCTGAAGCAGGAGCTTAGACACAGATAAGTGTAAATAATCTCTTTACAGACAGTATCCAAGTTAAACCCAAAACAGAATAACTCAGAAATTGATTTTGTTATCTACTTCACTGATCAAAGCTCACAAAGAAATGGCGCATTGGATCATTAAGGTCCTTAGCAGTTGCTAGAGTTACTACAGGAAAGAGGATTTACTGTTATGAGTGCAAATCTGACAAAAATACAAATAATCAAAACTTATCTTAAAATGAGAAACTATAGAAATGTCCTCAAATAAGTTAAGGTAAATGTAACAGCCAGAAGTGCTTCAGAAAAAAAAAAAAAAAACCAACAAAATCCAACCCATGAACATTCATACAATTTTAACTAAGGAGATGCCTCCTATGCTATATAGCTCCATTGAAAACCCAATTTATCTCCCTCTTCCTTCCACTAGTATGCACAAAACCATGGAGGTTGGTGGCAATTTCTAGAGCTCGTCTGGTCCAAGCACCCATCTCAAAGCAAGTCCAGCCAAGTTCTGTGTACCTCCAAGGATGGAGATCCCACAGCCTCTCAGGACATTTGCTCTGGTGATTTTACTTCTGGTAATTTCCCCCCCACCCCTTACTAGATAGTCAGAATTTCCTGTGTTTCATTTTGTCTGTGGCTTCTGGTCCTTTCACTACACACCTCTGAGAAGGGTCTGGCCCTTTTTCCTCTGTATGCCCCAGGTACCTGAAGACAGCAATAAGACCTCCCATCAGCCATGTCTTTTTAGTGCTGAACAAACCCAGTTCTCTCAGCCTCACTTGGCACAACCTCAAATGCACTCCAGCCCCATGACCATCTTGGTAGCGCCCTGCTGGACTCGACCCAGCATGTCAATGTATTTCTTTTACTGGGGAACCCCAAACTGGTCATAGTTCTCCTAATGTGGTCTCACAAGTGCCAAATAGAGGGGAAGGACCTGCTGGTTATGCTTGCTAACATTGCCTGGGACATGATTGCCTGTCTTTGCTGCAAGGGCACACACTGCAGACTCATGCACAACTTGTTGTCCAAGAATACCTCCAGCAGCTACAAAGCTGCTTTATAGCCAGTTGGCCTCCCAGTCTGTGCTCTTGCATGGGGTTATCCCAGCCCAGACACAGGACTCTGCATTTGCTTCTGCAATAAAACAAGAGGTAGCATTTACAGCCTTTGAGTGGAGTCTGGGTTATTTCAGCCTTCTCCAGACCACTCAGCTTTGACGGAATATCATTACACGTTGCCATCTATTCTTTTACAGCAAAGAAGGGGAGAAAAATGGCCAGAGGGAACTAGGAACTTTTACTGCAATCACTAATACAAAATTTAGAAGAAAGGCTCCAAGTTCCAAACATATAATATAAACTAAAGCTATAAAATTAAAGTAAAATAATATAAAGAAATATTATGCATTAGCGGTAAAATATCCCACTGTGTTGTATTTATGGTTCAAACTTTAAAAGAGGCAGCCTATGTAATACCTAGCAGCAGTACTTTCCAGGAAGAATATATTGAATTTTTAAGAAAACATTTAAATTTATTTTCATGAGGAAAAAAGCAATAGACATCAAGAGTGGATTCAGAGCACTTTTAGCGTCTCATATTTTCTACTTTTCTCCGTTCACACTTCCAGTCCCCAAATAATATCATATCACAGCTCACTTCTGAATCAGAAAAAAATGGCAGAATCCATCTCAGGACTCATAACATTCCTTCCATTGTGGCTGAAGTTTATCATTTGCACAAACGTGAAGAAAATGAACAATATCAGCATATCAGGGCCTAAACATGCCATTATCCCACAGCATCCACAACACCCAATAATCTGATGATCAAGGAAAGAGGAACGACAAATAAGAATCTGCTGCTGCACCACTATCTTTCATTGCAAAGAATCAGTCTTTCCTGATGCTTGAACCACCTAGACTAGAACTATTTATGTGACACCAGGAGTTATTAAAGAAATGGGGAGAGATAACATTATAGTGAATTACTAGAAAAAGTAATAGTCCAATATTCAGGAGGTATTTAAGGAAATTTATGAGACAACTGACCACAAGATATTAACATCTCCAGAAGAGAACTGCAGATGGTGTCCTCCCCTTTCTCTCCCACATACCTCATTAACCATTTCAAATGCTATGGTGTAGCAGTGGTGTCTCTGCTCTTTGTTTGCAGAGTCACCATACACCACTGAAACAGTGTATTTCCACATACTCCTGATAAAACGCTGCCTCCCTGCTCCTCCTTGCAAGGGAACTGTGGCTACAGAATAACAATTTACCTCTCCATTTTTTCTCTTCCCTTTTCCTTCTTTTTCCTTCCACCCTCCAATCTGGTTATTTTTGGACTGCCAGTTGGGATTATTGCTCTTTTTCCCTGCTAAAATAAAAACAAACAACAGTTATACTTCAGATTCTGGGCTTAAGCATGAGATCTGTCTCCAACATTAACCAGTCACATTTTCTTGCCTGAGGTGCAATGCTATCTCCTATGACACTGACTAAAGCAAGCCTTGCCACTAAAGGCAAATTCTGCTTCTGGATTTGCATATGCAGTTTTCTGACTTCTCCGGTAACTACCTATCCGCCCGCGATCCTGAGCAGAATTACGTCCTGAGAATTCAGCACTGGCTGACATTTGCCTAGTCTCAGCACATGAAAAATTAGCCTTTCTGAGCTGAACTACAACAACAATTTAGAATACACACAGCTAAATTAGAATATTTATAACCTGAAGTACCCTTTCCGTTTGACACATCTTCTTCATTTCAGACCACCTTTTATTACATTTTGCTTTTTTCCAAGCACCTTGAAGCTTACCATTTGCATATGGTACATTTGTAAGGAATTCAGCATCTACAGAATGATAGACAACATAATAGTGTCAATTTCTCACCTCTAAATGAAGGTCTGAAGTAGAGAAAATGATGCTTTTCCAGGAAGCAAAGACAAAGATTCCCCCCACTCCAATCTCATAATGTCACACATGAAGTCCCAGCTGAAATTAGTCTCAAGGTTTTGTAATGTGTGCAATATCAGACATTCCCCAAATTAAACCAAAATACCACCAAGTATTATTCAAATGCTCATTTCCCTTCTTTTTTTCTGCATCAAAATACTTTCAACTATAAGAAGAGTTTTCCAGTACCTGAAAAAAATCCATTTTACCATGTAAAATTCAATATGGCAAACAGCTGACAGGAACTGAAAGAAGAGACTAAGCATTTCAGTGAAAATCATTGCTTTCCCACTCTGGACAAGAGGCCAACGTGTGTATACCTCAGTTTTCCTGCTTTTCCATAAGCTGGTTATAGGGATAAATTGGGTGGAGTTCTGAGTTGTCCAAGATGCAAACTGGGTGTTCTGGCTTCCCTTTTGCAAGGCAGAGCCACACTGTCCTTCAAGAAATGTTATGGGCTACTACCTGACAAAAATACTTTTTTATTTTCAGGATAGTAGGCAAAATGAAACCAATATACAATAGATTTTCAACAGTGTGAGGCTCAAGGGAATCACAGGAATGAGAACTGCTTAAGAAGAAGGTGGAACAGACAAACATGCTGACAACACACTGGAAGAGGAAGAAAAAATCTAACAAACCTCATGAAGTGCAGGAATGACCCCTCACCTTTCTGAAAGGGATTCTGCTAATAAAGCACCTGACTCAGCAACTTCGGAAAGATAACCTCTTTCAAGAAAGAAGAGTCCAAAAATTATGCATGAAAATTATCCAGTAGGGTCTCTTCACTGTCCAGACTTTCTGATAGAACATAACAACAAAGCAAGAGGCTCAAAGCAGAAAAGTTTTAGACTGCCAGCTGTTAACCTGAAAATATCCACAGTGTTACTGGAAACACTTTTTAAACTACCATTATCATCTAATGTAAATGAATAGCAGGATGTGACCTATACTGTTTGACTGAGTTCTCCTAGAAAATAAATGTCATTATATATGTGCAGAGCTGTTAGTAAGCACTCAGTAAGCAGATTGACTAGGAAGGAATTTTCACGATTTTAATGTCTTTGAGCACCAGATTCAATGCAATCACCCTTAGGAATACATGTAATTCCTTTTCACAGGCGTTCTGTGGGCCTTCGAAGCACTACCATATCCCCTTAGAGGTAACATAACCTTTCTCAATGTATATACATCATTTTAGCAACTACAGCCTGACATATAATTTTACAAAAATGAATGTTTGCAAATTTTGACATGTTCTAAAACATTTTGCTTGCTCAATTTCTTTACTCCTGGCATATGAATACTAACCACTTACCTAGTGACACTCCCTCTTCTCCCTTGATGGCAGTTACATTACAGTGAGGTCCACAGCTGTATTACGCTGAAGAATTCAGCCCAACTATCTGGCTAAGTATCTGGTATAGTATTCCAGCTTGGTGTAAATGTCAACTCTGTGTTCTTCAGCTGTGCTTTCAAAGGGTCAGTTAAATAAAAGGTCACACAGCCTTTATCATATTTAAAGTTTATGAAAAGTTTGTATCTTCATTTGAACTCACACAAGAATCTTCATTCCTAGGTTCACAAGACTGGTATCCCCATTTGGATATCCTCAACATGGCTTAAGCTCACCAAAAACGATTCCTTTCAACTTAACCACTGCTATCAGAAAATTAAGTTGACATGTATAACTAGAACTGAACGTGTGCCTGTATCAGACAATGGGGCCGTTATCTGTAACCTGAGCCACAAATCTACACGGCACAGCTCAGTGCCGCTGTACATGCAATGGTTGAAGTCTCTGGAAGCAGCATGGCTGTCTTGGTAGGGCTTGTTAGCTCAGGCACCACATTGCACAAAACAAGTCATGTCTCACCAGTTCTGTTTCCAGTCATGACAGTGTAAGCATCTGCTCAGCCAGTGTTTGTAACTCTACTCCAAAAAGTTTCATCAGTTAGTCTCTCCATTTTCTCCTACTTTCTTAGGGCTAATCAAAAGAGAGAATTGATTTAGCTTCAGAAACTAAGTTTTTGGTAGAGAACAGCACGACAAAGATCTCTGAATCATTGCCAACTAGTTCCTCAAGCAGGCACCTATAACATGCAAATGAGCTGGCAATATTGTCATGAACAAAAAGCAATGTATATATCCATCACTACTACGCTGCAATAAAGTGCCCAAACTTAGGGATCAGAAATAAATCAAAAGCAAATATGGAGCTTACTGAAACTAATAAATTATTAGAACTCCCAAAAATAACTTCAGAGAGGTTAGTAAAACACGTTCTGAAATGGTACGGGACACCATACTGTTGCTTCTGTAAGCTTACTGTGCCCTCTGTTGATCATTATAATACTCTTTACATGTTTTCCCAATGACCCTGTCTTGTTCAGGACAGTCTGTGGCTGCCTAGTCAATGAAACACAACTGATCAGGCAAAGAGCTTGATGTCTACAGTACCCTTTCCTTATTTTATGCTGAACCTGGAAAAATGCAGAGTGAACAGGGCAAGAGATTACAGAAAGAAAAGGACTATTTAATTGTTAAAACCACTGAATACTCCCCCCCAAAAACCTGCATTCTTTCTAACTACAGAATTCCTATGTGATATAAAATTAGAGCAAATAAAATTAACCAAACTTTCCACAGGTGGTCACTACCTTAGTGTTTCTCATCTCAAGGGTGTCTTGAACAGGACTTTTAGTATAATTTGTCAAAGTGCTCAGAACTGAGGACACCATAGAACCAACAGCAGCATTGCTTTGACTATGCAATGCTGAATAATTTGGAACATAATAGACCTACAAATCATTTACACATGCACTCCAGTATTGTTACAGACATACAAATACAACTGGAATATAATTCTTATGCCTCAGATCCATAGGCCTAAATACCATGTTCACTTATCCACAATGAAATGGTCATATGTGATACTACATGTTTTTCTTCCTAAAAGTACTTTGGAAGGGAAAGAGGGGTCTGAACAGCTTTCCAAAGTGTATTCTCACCCCTGTTGAGTTTTCCTGAGGAGATGAGAATTTTACTTTCTGATACCACACCATCAGGCACACAACTTTCTCCTGGGTGTCCTGGAAAATAATAAAGATTGAAGCACACCACTTTCCACTTTCTAAAAGCATTTATAGAATTCCAATTGTTACCTAATGGTTTCTGCCAGTTTTTCCAACAGTTCAAAGTATCAACACCAACCTTTGGTTTAGTTTCTTTCATGTTCAGTTGGGTAGCCCTCTCTGTTCAGGCTTAACAACTACTACAAATGCAAGATACTTATTCACCTTCCCATCGGTAACTGCTGGTTGTAGTCTGGACACAAAACCGTGGTGACTGCTATGCTGTAGAAGAGTCCACTAATACACTTTGAAAAGCTGCCTGAAAATCTCCACTGCTCTTCTCAAACATCTGTCCGGTGGAAGGGTAGATCAGACCATTATTACTAACATACTGACATTTTAAGTTTTGTGAAAATGTTTCAGAAGTTAGCTGCGTACAAAGACATTCTGTATGCTGTTCAAGATGTATTTCTTTGCTGTCACCCAGTGCTCACATTTCCTTTTGAATCTGTCCGTGTTGCAAAACATCTTTCCGCTGATGTCTTACATACACGTCTTACCTTTTGCTGGAAGTTTCTGCACTTTGTGGCTTGGTGTTTTGCTTCATCTTTCACAGTTTCCAATTGTGAACTTTGCATTTACGCTATAGGGTGTATTTGTTCTAACTGTTTTTTCATGAACGTCTCTCTGGGACTGTCTTCTGTCTAATGCTGTCATTTTGCAGACATTTATTTGCAGTTATGTGAATCTTCAACTTTGCTACAGTATCTGCTGAGTCTAAATTACTCTGTGCTGATGATAAAATGGTGCTTCTTTTGCCAATGCCTGTTCTTAGTCTCCTATTAGTTTTTAACAGTCAGATGTCAATTCATATCCTTTCATAATACTACAAAAACTTAAACAAAATCTTCCATTTTCCCTACAATCCTGGCCCTTCCAGATATATTGTTCTTTTTTTCCCTATGAACTTGTGTTAAAGTGTTTTTCTCACTTTGCTGAGCACACATTTTTCATATTGTAGTTAGTGAGCTCCCTTCTCTAGAAATTCCCATTTAGCTTTTCTCTTCTCAGGACTGCAAAACCAGAAACCCCATCATCATTCCAAAGCAAAGACATACAAGATGATGGAAACACTTTCACTGTCTCAAAAGCCTTGTACACTGCTACTGTGCATGCACGAATAAAAAGTTTGTTGATGCACTATCAATTTTAGAAAAGACTCACTCTTCCTCAAAACTGTTTCTCAAGCAACAGTTTATTGAACTAGATCCACTCAACAGACCGAAGTGACAATAATACACACATCAACTACATTCCCAGAGTACAATTATTGTGAATATATTCAAAAGGACTTTGAAATGAGGCAGCAGAGATCTGACCACATAAAATGTATCTGATAAAAAGCAGAGGACTAAAATATCCACTTTTGGAATTAAGTATTTTAAATCAAATGTTGTATAGGATTTGGAATATATGCCATGCTATTATGGAGGATATACATACGCTATTATATATAATATGCTATTATAAGAACAAACCACAGTTCTTAATTCTCTGTCTGACTACCGCCACAATGAAATGTTATTATCAAGGAAATTTCTGATTAAATGTATTTAGTTCAACCATATGCTTCTGAGAACTAAAAGCTAACTTCTCATTTTTAAAGGTGCCCATTCACATTTTACATTCAAATAGGAATTTGCACACAGACAATGACTACATTACCAGTGCAGTTTGTATGGCCACATGCAGATTCCAAAAGATCAGAAACATTTGCACAATCTCTTCCCAGTACCAAGACATTCTGTAAAGCCATTTCTGCATTGGGTTGGCAGTTTGATCAATATGTATTCCAGACTACATTATGTCACTTTAACCTAGAGAGAAATACCAGCCCTTTGGACACAGAATTCAAGCACACTGCTGTCCTAATACTATTAAGGCTGTGAGCTACACCCTGCCTAGCCTTCCTAATCTGTGGGCTTTCTAATTTATAGCAGAGATGGATAGGCTATCAGTGGGGAATTATGAGGATTACTAGCTGTTTATCTCTCCTTTACAGAGACTCTTTGCTGCTTATGGAATTACCATAAACCCTCCAGCTACAGTGCCACTTCTATACTTATCCAGAAGTCTAGCTAACTATCGGGTGCAAAATGTTTTGGTAGCCAAAATATTAGAAAACGTTGGTGTCAATGGATGTATTTTTTTCTATAAATGAATTGAACATACTGTCAAGACCTGTCATGTTACTTCAGTGGTAATTTGTCTGCAGGTTATCTTGCATTCCCTTGAAATCCAGTGCTGTGATCTTGTCTACACTAATTAGAGTTCAGCATTAAGTCTTGAAGGTTGCCCTCAAGCATCACCACAGGTGAAACTATTAAACATGTATGCCAAGTCATTTCTGCACTCGCAGCAAGTTATGTAACGCATTTCAAAAGATTTAATTTTTATGACCACCAGGAATGTTACTGACTTTCCTACTGTCTGAAAATTAAGGGTTTCCTCAATGCTTCTACAGAAAGTCTTTATGCTACGGAGCACAAGTTTCGTTCTGGGGTGAAACTAATCAGAGTTTGAGGGGAAATAAGTATGTAATTTGCTTTAGTTTCCTGAAGAAGGAAGAAAGAAAGGGATCCTACAACATTTATTATGCTACTGACTTTTAAAAATCTGAATCTGTACAGAACAACTTTGCTCACTTCAAAAGAAATTTAAGAATTAGAACCATCAGTAAGATAAATGTTAGCCCTTGTACAGCATATTTTTAATAACTACAAGTGTCCTCCAACAACACCTTTTAAATATAGACTGCATTTATAGCCAGGGTATTTATAGTCAGGGTATCTCTGTAACCACAATTTAATTAAGTGACCATTTGAGCACTAACATTCAGCTAATTTGTACGTATTTCATACTGCTTAGATACAAATTTTAGCCTACCTTATGTAAGCATGTTCTTACTCAACTCTTCATCATTCACCATTGAGCTAAAACTTTGTCCTTACTACTTAACCAGCCTGCTAAATAGGAGACATTAAGAACAGTTAACGTAAAAGTTCTGAGTCTCTAATTCTATGCATCAGAATAGGTGCATGCATATTTATAAACATAATAAAAAGATGTACAACACAAAGATACTTCCACACTCAAAGTCACAACATACTTCGTCATTGTACAGTCATTTGTATTTGTCTATGCTTACTTTATATTCAAAGATTGTAACAGAAGAAAATTGTTAAAACAAAATCGTTGGTTAAAATAAAAACTCTTTTATTCTCTACATTATCTTCATTCACTTGTTTCTTGTACCTACACACATCTTTTGAAATACTTGATTTTTTAAGACTTAAAAAAAAAACCCAACCAAACCCAAACTGCTTCATGCCTGAATTCCTTTCAGAACATTCTAAAATGTCTCAGCACATAAAACACACAGGTGTATTCATCCAGGTTCTTCCTTCAAGGTATCACGTCTTGTAATAAGAAACAAAAATACAGTTACCACAGGGGAGAACTCCCACCTAGGAAGCAGATAGTCTGCCAGCCCAGTCTCAGCTCACATTTGTGTGACCCTGTCATGCCAACTTCTGCAGTTTTATCTCATCATCTAATCTCTGGTCAGCTCCTCAGTGAGTATAAAACAGCAGAGATTCACTCCTACTTCAGATTTTTTAGTACTTCCTCAGACATCTTCTGCAGCACAGGACCTCAATTGCCTGCTAGGACCATCTAGGCTTGTCTTATCTAATTAACTACCTACTATCATGGTGGCTTTGCACACTGAAGATACTTTGATCTTTCCTCTTCTCTGAATCCCAAATTTAGCCTCTGAGGGAAGGAAATGAATTTGTCTGAATAAAGTCATTTGGCCAAAGAGAAAGTTATCTACATCAAACTTAACAACATACAGAGAGAGGAGATCATACTAATTACCTAGTCCAGTCTCACACCCTGTGAAAGCCTGCTAACAAAAGTGGTACTATGAGTGAGCCCATCCTCTGTTTTATTGAGCCACGTTAAGTCCATGCCTTAGTGTGCTGTCCTATCCTATTAGCAGGATGAAATTAACTTATTTTCTTCTGTCCTGGGTTTGTTCGCTTTTCTGGCAGGACATGCTGAAAACATACCAGGTTGTTTGGATTTATCAAGGCAGATTTGGCTAGATACAGAAAGGCAGAATTGGGAACCTTTCCAACAGGTTCTTGACATCTATTAGCACATTTACATAAGATGTGAGGCTTTTACTTTAAAAATGGATCATCTAAATAAATACTTGTTAATGGATTGAACATGGATAAATCACATTATCAATACAACTCACACATTTCTCAAGTGTCCATCACTCTGGTCCCACTAAAACTGTTCTTGTCAGTTCTGATGTACGTATACCAACACTTATTTCTCATATTCCCCTGCTGGCTGCTCCACACCAGACTGTATTCCAGGGACATAGCTGTATTAGCAAGGGACAACAGCATTGGTTCAACACTCAGAAATAAGCCACAATTCCTTTGTGCATAAGGACGATAGAAATTTGCTGCTGACAGCTGCAGGAAAACAGTCTCCAGTCTCGCTAGCTCTGCTGCACTGGTGAGTACACGAGCAAGAGTGAAGCCATTCCCATCCCTTCCAGATCACCTCTCTGCTGTGGATGAGTAAGTGAGCACTGCACGCTGAACGCTTGTGTACAGGGAGTTAATGGGTGCATAGTGAGGAGACAGGGGTAAAGCTGGCTACTCTAGTTTTTATGTCCACATTATTTGTTTGGTTTTGCTTTTATTAGGTTTGCTGTATATATTCTTTCCATTGCAAATTGTGGGGGTTTCTTATCTCTTCTTGAACGAAAAAATATGTTAAATCACACAGACATTTAAGAAATACAGACTCTAAAAACATAATATGGATACTAAATCATATTCCAGTGAAACACCTACGCAGTACATTTCATTTTAGAGGAAATATTAGATATGCTTTCTGTCACTGCACTGCACTGGGAGGCAGGGTGAATTTTACCCCAGTACTATTCACCCATTTTATTCACATGTGGAATAGTAACACAGATGAAGTGTTTACTGCAGTTGGGCACGCCAGTATTCTTTGCATTTTATGTAGCTTCCTTTTGATCTGTGAAAACTTGGCAGCATAAGTTCTTGCTAGGATATGTCTGTAAGGAGTAAATTCTAGTTACAGATAGACAAATGATCAGGAGGAGGCCTGTGAACTACCTAATTAATTTCTTCATATCATTCTGTGTTTAGGACATGAGAGTTAAGCTCTGCTGATGGACAGTCCTGCTACCAACCTGTGTATCAGTCAATACAAAGTTTCTTTGTTTTGTCATTCTTTTATGGAATTCTTCGAGGCAAAATGCACTGAAGAGAGATGAACTCACTTGCATTCCTAACCCAGCAGGACAGCTCCTGCTTGCACGTACAACACAAATATGTGGTCTCTGACAGCGTTAAGACGACTTGTGCAGTCTTAAGGGATGTAGCACACCGCTAACGTACAACAGTGGCACTACCTTTAAATCAGAAAAATTTAAAATGCGCTGCAAATAAGAAGATGATCTGTGATGTTTTTAAAAGGGTAAATTATTTCCCCAACTCCTTAGAAAGTGCTAGAAATTATTTACTCTGCTGCCTTAGAAAATGAAAGAATATTAGAAAATATTTGATTTTTACACTTTTCTATTTAATAATTTGTACTGTTACTACTATTGCTCTAAATACAAGCAGATTACTTCAAGTTCATGCTCTTCAACCAAACTGAAGTTTTGTTTAGCAATTAAGAACCACTATTCCATCTTCAGTGCAGTCAACTAGTCATTGCAAAGTAATTCCCCCTCTATTTTCAAAACCCTACAACAGCAAACCAAATATCCTTGAAAAAGAAAAACGAAGAGCTAAGTGTAACTGGGTGACGAAGTAGGGACCCTGTTCTGGCAAGAATACAAGCGCCTATGGTTCTCTAATATGTTTACAAGCTCCATTCCATTATGAAAAATGACTGCCATTACTAATTTTTTCTCATTATTTGCACAAGATTGGAAATGAGGCACTGTCAATATGAAAGGAATTCAAAGAGACACCTTCTTATTATCCTGCTAGCCTATGTCACAGCACTGTCCATTTTATTTATTACTTCACTGAGCTGGGCTTGCCAAAACAAGCAAGCTGATAGAATTACCACCAAGCAGTTGCCAAAATGATGATAAATATTATTACAAACTAGTGCTTCTCATAAAACAGAGACATAAAACAGATTTCCTTTGACATGAGCTGCAAAAATCCCTCCTTGGCTCAGATGCTAGCCACTGCTTGAAGAACATCACCTGGCTCTGAAGATAAAGTTCATGCACTGATCCTTCCCAGCTGAGGCCACCATGTAGCTATTCTTACCTTCGGATTACCAACAAATGTTGGCAGCGATGATGTCTTTCTAGAAATATCTGCACTCTGCTAAAACACAATCAGCCACATCTTATTCATGACTTACTTCCTTCAACTCCTTTTCCTTACCTTCTCCAACACCCACAGTCCCTCCTCCTCCCCATGCCTCCTCCCCTAACTCCAAAGTTTATAGACAGAAGCAAACAAGCAAAGTAAAGTTTTATACTTAAAATGAAAGATCCACTGGTGTACTGGTATAGAGTATCACAGACTTATGACAGGAAGGAGGGAAGTTACATTTCCTCTTCTCCGTGGTATCCAGTGACAGGATATGTGGGAATGGTTCAAAGCTGCACCAGGGGAGGTTCAGGCTGGACATTAGGAAGCATTTCTTTACCGAGAGGGTGGTCAAACCCTGGCACAGGCTTCCTAGAGAGGTGGTCGATGCCCCAAGCCTGTCAGTGTTTAAGAGGCATTTGGACAATGCCCTTAACAACATGCTGTAACTTCTGGTCAGCCTTGAATTGGTCAGGCCATTGGACTAAAAGATCATTGTAGGTTCCTTCCAACTGAAATAGTCTATTCTATTCTATTCTATTCTATTCTATTCTATTCTATTCTATTCTATTCTATTCTATTCCATTCCATTCTATTCTATCCTTTCCTATCCTATTCTATTCTATCTCTTCAGACCTTACAGATGAAAGTCTAAGACTGAAAATATAAATCCAAAAGACAATTCTGTCTAGCAAAGAGTGACATGGTGATTAAGGAAGAAAATATCGTAAAAAATAAGCCCTTGCTTGCTGGAAGATATTCAGGACAGTTAGGTTAAATGAGGTATAAACTGTAATCAAAATCACAACCATCAAGCCGGAAACACTGGCAAAGAAAATGAAGACAGGAGAGCTCTTCTGGGGTGAGAATAATGCACACCAAATACAGCAGCAGTGAGAAGACTAAAACCTATCTAATGCAGATTATATAATGCTGCATAGTCAATCATAAAAGAGAGCTTTCTTAAAGTTTGAAGCATTAGTGTTCAGGGATGCACTCAGCTGAAGCAGAAGAGCAAGCCCTTTGTTACTCACAGGAGTTGCTCCATGCAATCTGCAGCGGTACCAGCTTCGGGTGCCATTTGGAAACTGAGATGAGTAAGGGACTTGGCAGGAAACGAAAAAGGCACCTGAAAGAATAAGTCTAGAAAGCTTTTATTTTATTTCAACTCTCAGCTATGCTTGGTATCACTCACCAAGGTAATAAAGGTGGAAAAGGTAAACAAACATATTCTCCCAAACTGCTGTGCAGCTTTATCCTCATGTTAAATCAAAATTTTTGTGCCACAACAAAGCTGATTCCTTTACAGTAGAATTTTGTCGCACAACTATTTTTATCAGTGAAAAAAATAATCAATGAATTAGACTTGAATTGACAAATTATCAGATTTTTACTTGTGATACTTGCAATCAAGTATGAATGGCACCTAGCAAGAACATTAGGTACTGATGAAGCTCGTGTTGACTTCACACTCAGCACTTCGAAATCATCGACCATGAAGTCAGCTTTGTTTTATTAAGGCCAAAGAATTCATAAAATAAGAGAAATAATGTCAAAGTTATTTCCTTTTCTTTGTGAAAACCTGCTCAAATTTAATTCTTTTATGTATATACTTCATGCTAACAAAAGGCATCCTATATTTTTATTTCATCCTCCCATAAGACCTGATAAAAACAATAGTATAATGTATGCAAATGACACATTGCAAGAGAATATGCATGTACCACGGGGGCATGCTGTGGGGTTCTGTGATATTCATGTTTCTGCATAACTTGATTTATCCATTAGCAGATAAATGGGAACTGTTAATACTCGGGAGACATTTGCTCAGGAAGTTAGAGTGGCCTAGGTTGTTCTGGTTCCTTAATGGAGAAAGTATTGTACAACTCCTCCTCTTGCATACCAGCCTACAGACGGTGCCTTCTTGGGACCACTGAGGCTTCTCTATGCCACTCTAGCAGGAAAAACCCCTTGAATTCAATCATCCAATAATTAGGAATTACTCTGGCCAGGGGAAAAAAATCCCAACATAAAACAGGGACAATGAAACAGTCCCCGTTCTCCTCCCTCCTGTGCTCCTGGGGCTGGAGAATCACTTCTGGGAACTTGTGTATTGTGCCAAATGACCACATATCCACAGGCAGAGTGCAGAGAAGCCCTTGTGCTCCTCTAAGGTGTCGCATGGGATTTGGCTGACATTTGGCAGCTCAGAGTCACCGAGTCACTAAACTGGCTCGTATTTGTCATCACGCTGTGTACTCCAAATTTTAATGTTAAAAAAAAAGGCTGATGTGGAAGATTCTTCATATATAATATTATTCTCATTTCCACAGAGCCTCACATTATCCATGTGTCAGACAGATGCCCATGAACCAGCATGAAGATTTCAATAGCAGAGAAGCATACAGTTTTGCACAAACATTAGGGTGGGTGTTGTGTACCTTTGATACATGAACAAATTTGGGGGGGAAGAGAGACGGAGTTTTTATCCTAATGACTTTCTATTTCTCCAAATTCCCCTATAGTTTAGACAAGATTTTACCATATGTTTAATTTAGACAAAACTTATTTAGAAACTGCCAGCTTTACAGGAAGTTTGGCAGAACTGTGCAACTAAAAAAATACTTATGATTTGGGGCTTTAAACTACTTTTTTACAGACTCAGTTATATAAGAAATATGGAATTATTTCTGGCCAATGTAGACAATTACTTCAATGTAGCAGTGGTCTTTCCTCTAATGACAAATTGCCCAGATTTCCCATTTCATACAGCTATTTTGCACCCTGTTATTCCTGAAAGTACAAAAGGAAATCAGTCATCACTCAAGCCTATCTCTGTTTACTGTTAAGAACAGGCTGAGTGTATGATACGCATCTGCATAAGCTCAGAAAAAAAACAGAATTTTGTTACCCACGATAAGTAAGAACTGCCTATAATAATTCTGTAGGATCGATTTATGCTGTCATGATCAATCTGGGCATTTTATACTTTCTACATTTTTCTTTGGGCGCTTTTTCTTTCTAAAGATTAATTTGTTTAGCATTGCTAATTCTAGTGAATATTATAATAAAATACGTTTAAAGCTAGGAAAATGTGTAGAAATAATCTGAGATTAATTGCAACAGATGCTCAAACGCAATTCCATTTTCTAGAACTGTGCAATCTGACAGAGCAGTAAAGCACTCTAATGTATAGAGGAGGAGTTACAAGTACGCACATTATCAAGAAAGATCTGAGGCACCCTAATCGTAATTTATATTAATTCCAAAACTCAGCTTCAGACTCTGAGAGGGCATTCTAGTGGCATGTGGGAATAAATCTGAAGAAGACTCCCAAAAATACAGAGGGAGTACAGGCAGTCTGGACTTTAATTTTACATATGTTCTCTGTATCTCATTATTTATGTTCAGTGCTTTCCTATGGCATTACTTGCTCAAAGACAATGCTACAGGCAGTGAAGCGGGCCACAGTGGACACACCCATTACACAGTCCCTATTTTCTTGGGGATGCCAGGTTGCAACTGAAATGTTCAGCACCGATGGGGTGAGTAAGACCACTGAAAAGGGAGTCAATTTTCAAAACGGAACTGCAAATTTTAGTACACTAAATCTAGCAACCTCACTGGTACATCCAGACATGAATTAAGCCACAAAACAGTAAAAAATAGTTTAAAAGGTTTTGTCCAGTAAGAATATGCTGTAGATCTCAGGTGATGTGTTAAAAATAGAGCTAACAACAAAGATGAAACAAAAAATATCCTACTCCTTTTAGCAGAATATAGAGAACAATAGAAAAATGTAAAGGCAATGTACATGTTTACTATACGATTAATTTCACAAATGAAACAGATTTCTCATTGACTATCAGTGAAATCATACTGCAAATGCTTACTAAAAGTACACTAATTTTCCTTTTTTGTTTGTTTCTTTTAATACCTACAGAAAACTTACAGCAGCCAACCTGAGGACCAGCTAACAAGTCTCATGTGGTCCGAGAGAACTTCAAATCCTTTGGGGCTTAGTTTTATCGGACATTAACATTGAAAAGAAGCATATTTCATGTTCACGATTTGATCCACAAGTCCAGATTTTCAGCTTCCTTACCTGTCCAGACTAATACTGCCTTTCTTTTTTACTTAAGTGTAGTCACACTTGGAATTACACAGCTACAGCTAATACTATCAATATTTCTAATATAAACCACAACACTGCAAATAACATGGATGAAAAGATGTAAGTTACATAACTTTTCAGTAGAAAAGAAAATCCTTGTTTCTGACATTTATCCTTTAAACATAACGGTAGTTGAAGAAAAGTCAATCAATAATTAAAGAATTTCTTAAATTTCATATTATCTTAGTCCAGTTAAGATTTTTTTTTCCTCTTCCACAATGCCAATATTGCCAAAAAAATCCAAATAACTCTTGAATTAATGAGAAAACACATTGGCTTCTTAAGTTTTTATTTAATTTTTTTTTTAAATGAAAGACCACAGTTAATCAAAGTGCTTTACAATGTGTAAATTTAAACACATTATAATTAAAACTTATTTAGACATATGCTAATAGGTCAGTAAAAGTGCTTTTGTTGGAATCAGACCCTAAGCAATACCACTGCAGAATCCAGTGGAGTAGAAAATCACTTAGTTTAAATTATTAAAATTAAGAAATGTATATGTCACATAATAATCCCTTGGAAATGATGTATGTGCACTATACATTATGCATTTTGTATTTAACTAATATTTTTATGAACTACCAGAAAATGTGATTCATAGAATACAATTTTCAACCATCTCACAGACACCAATAACAAAGCATTCAGCCTGAACTTTGCATAGTTCAAGGCATCCACAATATATCAGCTTGTGGCAAAAATACTATCTGCTGATGTGAAAAGATGGTAATAGCCACTTTTGATGTTCATATTTCCTCTGAAGAGTAAAATATCTAGTCATCAGAAAAAATGAAAATTATTTTCCATCATCATGCATTACGTAGAGGACAGAATTATTTATAAGGATTACAATTCATATTCTTATATGGCACAAAGACCACCTTTTTTTCCTCATGTGATTTTCATAATTCTGTTGCATTCCAGGGAACTGTCCTCTTTCTTTCCCCAAACTCCCTTCCCAACTTACTGTTGCAAAGCCGCGTAGAGATGCTGAAAACCAGGAGAAACAAAGAATCCTAAGAATGAGCAAACGATCAACAACCATGCTTGATATCAAAAGCTCAGTCAGAAAAAAAGTTAAGGGATAAACTGGTCACAGTTTATGTTGCCACAGAACAATAGAAATTTAGTAATAGGAGTCCTTAGCAGCCAAGATCAGACAAACTCAGCTTTTATTTAAAAGGAAGATGTTTTAAAAGTAGGCACAATTTACCAAGTATTGTCCATAGTTGCTCCATTCATGAATATGTTAAAAATCCAGGATGCAAACTTTTTAAGACGAGATGCTCATCAAACTCAAGACCTCAGCTACTGTAAAGTATCCAGGTCAGCCCTCCAAGATTACTCAGCTTTTTTTACTGTAAACTGTCCAAATACTCTTAAACTTATTTCAAATTGTAAGAATTTTATTAAGTTATATTACACTATCAGAATATTTAATAATACACCACAATTGTAAATGGACTGCAAATTGTTCGCAGTTCTGACTTAGTCATCGTCATTTCTGAAATACATGTAGTGCCTCATAAAGTACGTAAAACTACTGCATCTGATTAAGGAAGTGCTAGAGAAAGACATAAAAGCAAAACAAAGGTTTATCAACAAAATTTAGGTATTTATTGAATCAAGAGTAGAACTGCTCAGAATGTTTCCAATGATTTGGTATTTTCTGGTCGAAAGGCATTTAACTAGAAAACAATTTTTCTTTGAGTGACACATTTTGGAGTGACACATTTTGGATGGAAGTATGAGTTTCAATGTATTTCGAAGAACAGAGGCAAATCCGATTTCCTTTTAGCCTACCTGTCCACAAGAGTTTCTGTGTGATTGGTGGAAATGTAACTAAGAAATTCCAATTTGCCTTCCATCCTTTAAGTTTTTTGTACCCCAATGTTTTTAGTACAGTTAGGCATGCCTTTCTCCCAGAAACCTTCAGTGTGCTTCAAAAAAGTTCAAGGTCTATTCCCAAAGTACAAGTCTCAAGCTTCAAATTCATTTCGCTGCCTGTGAGGAGAGCTTATACAATTAAAGCAGCTCTGATGACACTCATTTGTTAAACAAGGTAAAGCTTCCATCAGAGGTCAGTCTCAAAAGAGAGGTTGCTTGCAATAAATGAACAAAAAGGGAAAAAATGTCTACTTAAGTACTCCTGAACATAACACAGAGCTGTTAATCTCCTTTCAATTACTATTAGCTCATTATATTCCCTTCAGTTTCAATATTCACATACCTAGCTACATTATGTTTCATTAATGTAGGTGACTGAGGAAGCTGGGGTGAATTCATTTAGGAATCACACAGAAGATGCTGAATGCAAGAACAGTAAGTGTGTAAAATAAACCTGTGATAGTTTATTAAGTATCTTTAACAGAGACAATCCCATAGCAACATTAGATTTTAATTTTTTTAACTTACTAATTATGCATTATGACCTGTATATATGCACTGTTTAATTCTGCCTCAGATATAAGCCTTACACATTCTCCTGTGATGTTAGTAGCTACAAGAGCTCATCTTAACTTTATTGTGACTATTTTGTAAAATTGAATTCATACCTGAAACAAATAGTCAGCAGGCTATGAATCCATAAAAATGTAATTTCCAGATAGTGACTTATGTTGAGCATATTAGTTGCAAATGCTAAAACAAAATACTTCAAAGTGATAATTTTGATGATAATATGAGGAAAACAATGGCATATATTGTTATCTTTTTCTCACTTTTTTTGAAATCTGGTTGACTTTCAGGACTAGCTTCCAATGCAGAATGACTTGTTTGAGAGAAAAGCACCCTCTCTGTTTTAGCAAAAATAATCTCCCCACTTGAAAAAACACTAAGTTGTAGCTAAGAGAAAAAAAAAACCACCCTAGGGAATGAAAAAAAGAAAAGTCTCCTTATAATTGTCACCATTCACCATCATCTTTGTGAGAGACAGTATATATACTGAACATGAAAAAAGGGAAAGGAAAGACCCACCTCTGTTTTATCTCTACTGTATTTTTTGTCAGGAGCAGAGTGCTGATGTCCAGAAATATGGTGTTCCTACCATTGCAAACTGCTTTCCTGGAAGAACCACCCAAACAACCTTACCGTATAGAAAGGCAACCCTAATAAGACTTAAATCCTAACTGCTCGTACTCTGAGGTGCCTTAGAGAAGTCAATTTGGTAGCATATTTGCACTGTAAGGAAAAAAAAAGGAAAAAAAAAAGGAGTAAAACACTATCTGTTGACCATTACTCTCTTTAATAAGCCATACACTGCGGTCCTTTGGACTGAAGTTCTCTAGGCTCAAAAAAAAGTACACTGTAGAAAAAAACACCTCTAAAAATTCTTACTCAAGTACTGCAAAATTGACTATCAAACCCCTTATTATACAATATAAGGAAGGATTTGTTTGACTTTTTAATGGTTAACCATTGCACTAAATCTGCCTAGAAAAGAGATATTCCATTTGCAATGGATATAGTTAATGAAACAGATAATATTCCATCAGCATGGTAAAATCACTAAATAATTTAATTTAAGCTTTCTAAACTCCATTAGCATATTGTAACTTTCAACTCTATCAACCTTATTTGATATCAACTCATTTATTGCATAATACCCTGAAATCCCTTGTACCTGTTGCTCGTACACTCCCGTGTATATTCTATCCTTCCATGATTCTTTTAGCGATGCGGTATTTTTTGTAGTCTAAATGTTACTTCAAGATTAAAACTATGAATTACTATAATTTTAACATTCCAATACTTAAATTACTTTTTGTAATTTCATTGTGTTATGCACTGAGCACTGATTCAAAGGTAGTATTAATTCCAGAGGTGATCTATCATGTTACAAATGTAATTTTTTCACATGCAGCAAGAATAAATCTCATCACTTTACTATCTTTCAAGATATCACCACTCCTAAAGACAAAATGATTTACTGACTTTACTGACCTATTTTTCTTCGAAAAATTTAGAACCATCAGAAATATTTAATGACTTGATTTAAAGTGCTGAAATGGAAGCACGCCAAAAGCATATTAAAAAGCTGGTTTTTCCCCAAGAATTAACACCTGTCAAATTAATAGGTTTTGAAGTGGAAGACCTCATGTCCATTTCAACTTGCAAATTTGCAAGTAAACACTGTAAAAGGAATGTGTCTTATTTCTGAAGAAGCATGAAAGCACTATGTCCCTTTCTGATTGTAAGATTTGCCTGCAATGAGACTTCACTATGGAACCTCCATATTCTTTTTACTTCAAAAGCTAATCATGTACAAGAATGAACCCCTCTCCTTTGGAAACTACTGGCCGTAATTTAGAGAGATGCAAAAGATAATTCTGAGACTGATTTAACTATTACAGCACTAAAAAAAAAAAAAAAAGTTTATAAGCTTTGCCATACCATTTCCAACCAAGAGGCCAAATGCTAACAACCACACTTCTCCAGGTATGTCATATGAAAATAGCTCTGTACTGCAGCTAAGATACATAACACACCTTCAGCCTCAGCACAATGGAACAAATCACAATCCAAATGTTTTATCTAAGACACTTTGCCTGAAAAACTTGATGCAAGTACTAGCAAAATTAGTATGTATTTGCAAACATCAAATTTTTTGAATAGGAATTCAAAATACACACTTCTAATACCACTCTTGTCAGGATGACACCTTCTCTACCCAGCATAGTTGCAGCTCACCAGTGTTAGCCTACCCTTGGGAAAACAAAACCACTCAAGAAATAAAACCCCCAAAACTACCACCGATTTATTTTTAAACATAAAAATCTCTACTTTAGGTTATATTCTATGAAGATATGCCATATAGGATTAAAAGGTAACGTATTTCTAAATATCTGAGAAATGTCAGCAATGTTTCTATTGAAGAACATTTCAAGCAAATGTCAAAATGCATCAGAAGAAAGAAAAATCAAACAGTAGGTGAAACATGCAGTGGAGGAACAAATCAAACAGAAATCAAGCATATATATATATATTTAATATATATACACACACATTCACATAAATAAAACCTCCAGCTAGAACTAATGATTGCGTATAACTGGAAACTTTTAAAAATTAGAAATAATTAAATGTTTCACCCCACTTTACTAGACAAGATGAAAATGCCAATAAAGAATTCCTTTATTTATTAAACTATTTATAAATGCATGAAATGTCTTCTGCATGCATTCTCCAGAACCAATATAATGATCTGTACATTTATGCAAGTTTATGCTATTGACAACATATTTGATCAGTTCAAGGTTCAGTCAGAACAAACTTCAGAAGTGGTAGCCTGAAAATAACAGAACAGACCAAAAAAAAAAATAAAAAATCTTACTTGAGTATGGGAGTTGGATATTAAAACAGCAAAATAAAATACATCTTATCATAAAGTTTTAGTGATCACCAATTTTACACTACTTGCTTTACTTACTAATAAAGGGAACAAACTTGAAACATATTAAATAATAGTACTGCTATAATCAAGTGTTCATGAACTATAATGGCATGCTTCTCATAAACTAGCATAAGACAGTATTACAATAGTTAAAAGTGTGAAAATAATTTTGGGACATGGCCAATGACACGACAAAACTCATTCTGACATTAAGACCAACTGACCCGTATTTTCCTATATGTGTGATTGAAAGTAGTTAAGTTCTTGCAGACATCCTTTTAAGAGTTTGATGCAACTAAGAAAAGTTCCTTTGATGGTTATCCGGTACCTGTCCTGGTTACACTCCACTACAATTTTCTTTTTTCTAAGTTGTAGGAAAAGAACTGTGGCATTATGAGCACACTCTAAATTGTCTGTGGCTGTTCTTGAAGCAACACAAGCTCTAGCATCTTACTTAATCTTGCTGCACACACCAGGCTTTTCTAGGAAGGAGGTCACCAGCTCAGCGGTACATGGCCTCCGGTATAGATAGGAGTGACCAAAATTCAAACACTCACAGCCACCTTTCTACTCAAGTATGCAACTGGCTAAATAACAAGTAACAAAGCCAGGTCACGGTTCCTGCATTCCAGAGCCTGCTCAAATCCTGCTCTTAGGAAATGCATAAAATTCACTGTTGATTTTATTATTGTTTTGTGATAACTATGCTTTACTATTATATTTGTTTTCTAAATTTTTTTCTTTAAAAACATGATTTTTATCTGAAACACTACAATAATGCAGGGTCTGTATTTATGTAGTGGTTTGCATACTTCTGAAACATCCTTTCTTTTTGTTCACAAGTCAATGAAATTGATGTTTTCTACTTTCCTTTTCAGTTTTACCAGCTATTTTATAATAGTGGCAAAGGCAAAAAGTAATTCAGTATCTTTTTGCATAATGCAGCTCTCATCCTATGCAATTGTGTCATAATTCAAAAGTAAGTAATTGTTTATTTTTGCGCAGGCATAGCTAGCAGTATATGCCGGGTTATCTGTAATACAGAACTTGCGATTAAAGAAATAAAGTATGGCTTTAACTAGGAAGGTAAGAAAAGCTATTTCAATGTTTCCTTAAATATATAGGAAAGTTTTTGCTCCACTGAGATGGGGAGAGGACAGAAAAAATATCCTAGAATGACTTGAATTTTCTTTTTCCTGGGCTTTCCTAATTTTGAGGAAGTGCTGGACTTCTAGCTGCAAGCCAAACTGTTACATTTTCTTTCTCCTTTTTGTGCGTTTGCCTTGTTGCACTTATAAGGGAGTAGGATTTAATTTTCCCACCTTTTTCACAGAAAAAAAGGAATCATATAAAAAAGCCAAAACAAAATACAACTCCACCCTAAATCCTTCAGCTGTTTTTTTTCTTTTTCTGTGCCCTCACAATTTTTTAATGCTGATTGTAACAACAAGGTTTCACAAACCCCTTTAATTCCCAACCTTTATTTTATATTGTACTATGACAGGGTTAATTCAATTAATTCTTCAGCCACATCTTTTCCTGCCAGAAAAAGAAAATTACTGTCCTTGCATCTTCAGTTAAGGGGAAATAGTTCTTCTGTCTTTGTCTAATTGGGCTTGAACAGAGAGGCTACTGGCTTCACTTCTTGAAATGATGTATCTTAAGATTATAGGAAAATTCAGGTAGGAAGGGACAGCTGGCAGTTTCTAGTCCAAGCTCCTGCTCCAAGCAGGGTCAACTGTGAGATCAGACTTGGTTGCTCAGGGCTTTGTCTAGTTGGGTCTTGAACACTTAAGAGAAGGCAGCCAGCCCAGCACCTCTTGCCAACCCAGTGCAGCGCCTGGCTGTCCTCAATGTGCAAATGTTTCTCCTTATATCCAGGCTAAACTTACTGTTTCAGCTTGTGCCCATTAACTCTTGTCCCCCCACTATGCATCACTACCTGGCTCCATAACTTCCTGCAGGTACCAGGGGCTGCTGCTGGGTGCCCCCAAAGCCTTCTCCTCTCCAGGATGAAACAGTCCTGTCCCTCAACCTCTCTTCAAATAACAAGTGTTCCAGCCCTGACCATCCTGGTGGCCCTCTGCTGAACTTGCCCCAGCTTATTAATGCCTTTCCTGTATTGGGAGGCCCAAGCCTGGCCCAACACTATCAGAATTGGCATGTCCTTAACAGGAGACAGCTTTTCCCCATACTAGCCTGGAAGACCTCAAAAGTTGTTCCAAAAATAATTAAAAGCAGAGCCTGATCCTGGTGGGCAAACTCCAAGCACCAAGAGCAAACACCAACCAGAGCAGCATCCCAAGCCACCTGCAAGTGCCCTACCCTGCAAACGGCCCCCTTACTGCTGAAGCCCTGCTAGCTGCCTTCACCATCACCTGCTGCCAGGTCCCCCTGGCCACCCCTAAACAGCCCAAGTCTGACTTACAGTCCATGCTGCTCCCAAGTGTCCAAGGCCCTGCTTGGGCCTCTATGGTCCTGAAACAGCTGAGGCCCCATTTACTGCCCCAGACACCAAAGCTCTGCTCAGGGTCTCTAAATGGACAAGGTCATGCTAGCTGCAGTCCCACCCCTATGAGGTTCTCCCCCCAACAGGTCCCTGGTTGGAGACAACATGATCGTCTGAATGCCTGCTGCAAGCCATTGGTTGACTTAGCACAAGGTCCCCACCTAAGTCTGAATCCAAGAGAGTATTTTTCCTGATTGCATTAGGCAGTACACTGGACTGTTACATGTACTCATCTGAGCTCCTGCCTCTGCCTCTCTGTTTGCCAGCACGTTTGCACTGGCAGCTGCTTCAGCTGCTTCAAACCAAATTTTCATGGGTCTGCCCTTGAAAGCTTCTCTTTGGTATATCATAGTAATGTCATACTCCTACAAGGGACCATAGTAAGCAGACGAGACAAAATCTGGATGACTTTCCTTACCCTGTTTAATTCCCTATGTAATTCTCATGTCAGTGAGGGCTGTTTGCAGAAAATACAATAAAGACACAGTTACACATCATGGAGTTCAACTTCAGATTAACACACCCAATGTCTGTTGTCTACATGCAAGAAAGATGATTAAGTTTGCCGTTACGTAGACACCTAAGGCCCAATTCAGTTGCCCTCAGAAATGCCTTGGAATATTCCTTCCTGGCCTCCAGCTATTGCTTCAGGAGGCTGCAGTTCTCCTACAGGTCCTCTGACGTATTTATCAGTTCCATGTGGATGTCCCACATATCCTGCAGCATTTCTAATGGTACTAGCGGCATACACAGGTGTCAGTGATTTGAACCTTTAGGAGCTGGTCGTTCGAGTCATTCTTTTGGCCTGACTACCACGAAGACATACAGTCCATTGATTATATATTAGAATTTAGACATCTAGCACACATTTAGACACTTATATATGCTTGCACTAAAGTGACCTCACCACAAACTGAAAACTAACCACAGCCTAACATCATGGCAGAAAACAGCAGATAATTACAGCTCATGAAATCAAATGTCAGTGCTACATGGTATGGGTGAAGATGATGCTTGAAATGGTATTACCATATACTGGGAACTAGCTTCTTCACATTTTGTCTCAGGTCTTGCATCAAATACACATTTAAGACAAAGTTCCGCTTGGGAGAGCAACAATATTTACTCCTTTCTCTTCACTGACCACTTCATCTGAGGACAGACTACCATTCAAGGAGCAACAACTAATGAAGTCCAACCATGGTCTGTGAGTTGGAGGAGATGTGAGGTAGAAATCAAATCCCACCTACTCTCTAACTCCTGCTTTCCGTAAACCTAATAATGATACGTGGCCCAAAATAATAGGCTCAGTAAAATGTCAACAACAATAACATACAGAACTATCATGTACCTTTTGAGAGAAAGAAGATAAACTGAGCTCTCAAATCTTTATGACTTTCATACTTCAGGGAATACTAAAAGGGTCTTCCAGAAGTGTTTCTCTTAGGTCAAGAGAACCAGAGACTTCCATCTGTTATTGAGACTGTTGCTTTGAATTACAGTGGCAGTCCCTGCCCTTAAAAAAGCTCCAGTTAATTCTGATATCTTTTTTAAATACTCCTCCTCTTCTTTCTAGTAAAACTTTCATATGTATTGAAAAAGTGCACTAAAATCATCCAAATCTGCTCTACAGCTGTGAAAGAACCATGAACAAGCAGTGAACATTTAATAAAGATTTTAGGTAAATATGCTAATGCAGTCAGAAGCAGACAATATTCCTGAGACACTGCTTTTCTACCTGCTAGGGGTATTTTCATCCACTCCAAATTTCTTGCTCTTGATTTGTACTTCTCCTCATGCTTTTCTCAACTGATAGTCTGTTTTTCTCAGCTGGGAAACCTTTATGTCACAGACAGGCACCTAATTCTGCACTATACTGTCAACCTTATTTTCCCCAGCTTCTTTGTGAGCTCAAATGATGCAAAAACAAAACTTCCAAACTGCACAGAGGTGCCAGCTGAGGTTGAGGCATTGCTTTGATAGTACTACAGGTAAAACTGAATGAATTGCAAAAATATTAAGCAGATGCCTTGATTAAATTCCTCTAAATGAATGTTCATGAATTATTCACTTGACTAAAAGCCAAACGATTCATTTGAACAATATCGCAAAATGATTTGAATAAACTATTTTATGATATTATTCAAACTACCTCTGGCTATAAGTATTTTGAAGCCATCTGGATGAATTCCTAGATGCCCTCCTAGATTATTCTAAATGTTTCTTTGTGAGAAATTTTGTTGTGTTCATTTGCCCTATATCTAGGCCAATGCAATTACTAAAAGGTAATACTACATTATCTTTCTGATAATTGTGGGGTCTTACAGATTTACATGAAGCTGGAGACCAAACCCATCATTTTCCTATGACAAATGCAGTTTGTCCTAAAGTACCTGCACAAATTAATACTAATTGTGTAGGGAATACAACGAGCAACACTGTGGGATCCCTTTATTTGAGGAAGTCTTCATTTCATAAACGAATAAAGCCATTTTCCTTTCTGATATTTTGAAAAATGCATGTTTATGGCAAACTGTCACTTGTATTCAGATTTAGAACCTAGAAACTACAGTGATGGTTCCTTGGAAATGCTTAAAATAGATAAGATGGATTGACTGATTGCATATTCCTTTGAATTATTGTGAAAGCACCAGAACTATCTAAATCATGCCGTGAAAAAAGCGGAGTTAGAAGTTATGTAACTTCAAGTTGCTATAAATTGCTTCTTGTTGAAAGCTATATAAAACATTTTCAAATCTGTCATGTTCCACCTCTTCTGCTTTAAAAAAAAAAAAAATCTAAGTGAAAAGTCCAAGAAAAATACGAATCAGACTTATGTTGTTAAGTTGGAGCAAAAGCTATTCCACCATGAAGACTGGATACTCTTTTGTGATAAAATGTAAGAACTTGGTCCATTTTTATGTCCAGAATGTATTTATTACAAGAAGACACATTTTATTAGGTGAGTTAAACCAATGCAGCTAATTCAGCAACAAAACCAGCTCAGACACGTCTTCTCCCACGGACACACTATCTTCACTGTTACTTTAATCCAAGTTCGTTTCTTGAATACAGATTATATTTATCTTCTTTCTGCTGCTGATATTCCCACATGCCCTCAGAACAAGCTATTTGACAAAGCAGCCAGGAAAACACATTTTCTACTTCTCCTCCCGCAGCAGCATGCAAGATGACTGCACAGCCACAGCATCCCAGAGAATATGCTCTACAACGTCTGATCTGACCTCCCATCATTGCAAGAAAACGGTCTCAAATCTTGGACTAGTTTGACCTACCATAAAGCAGGAGGAATGGAGTATAAACAGTAAGAGAGCATGAAGGAGCCAGAAACTGCTTTACTTGTAGTGGCGGGAACTGAAGAAATTAGCACAGTAGATGGCAGAAGATAGTACAGAGGTAAGAGCTGTGGGACAACACCTGAAGACTACTCTTGCTATTGCTCTTGCTATATAGTCCTGATATTAACCACTGTAGCCAATAGGAAATGTAAAACCAGTGACAGTGAGATGAATGTCAGGGCCTTCTTTTCTATCCTGAAATACATATTTAAATTTACAAAGGAACCTCTTTTCCCTCTTTTGGCTATTTTATCTATATAGATAGACATTTTACAACTGCTGTTCTGATTGTCTTACTGGCAGTGAAATTTTAAAAGCCTTTAAAAGCATTTTAACAGATTCACTGGGACCAGAGAGTGAAACTACTACCAAATCAGGCTTTGAAAAAGAACAGCTGGAGAAAGCACTCATCATTTTCAGGACAGAATATCCCTCTGTGAAAAAAAATTCTTGCTTACTAACACAGGTGCCTTCCTCATTAAAACACAGGGGCCAGCAAAGCAAAATAACAAAGGGGTCGTGGCAGAATTGCATTTCATATGTTGAAAGTGTGTATCACCCAGCACTGAGTACCACTCTATGATTATATCCTATTTTGTACTCTGAAAAACAACAGCCTCCTACAGCAACAAAGACAATTATAAGACAGCTACCATTTATCCCAGAAAAGCTCTTTGCTACTTAGAAAAATACTAGAAAGGAAAAACAACCCCTTGCTAGTGAAATTAGCTGAAATTAGCTCCTCTGATGATCTGTTCTTTAAATTAGGAAAGAAGAAGGGATTTTTTTTGTTCAGCATGATTTATTTTTAGACTGGCAAAGAAACAATGGTAAACAGAACTGAAGCTCTGTGGGCACCTTCTGAGGTTAAATTACCTTTCATGCCATTTGCACAGAAGACTGTTCTCAAGCAGCTTGAGCAGATGGTCGGGACACCATTGTCCGTTTACTTGTATCCACAAAGATAAACGATGGCTTTTTGAAATCCTGAACAATATGACCGTTGTGATGCTTTAGGCTGCCAAGGAAAAAAATATATATACAAATAAATATAAAGTTAGCTGAAGAGGAGAAAAGAGTTTTGATGGATGAAATTTCATTTTAAACTACTAAAATCCCCTCTTTAACAAATATATTTATCTGTAATCTGTAATTATTTTGCTAAAAGGAACTAATATGTTCCAGAATACTTAGCAAAGTAGGACATGCAGGTGAAAGCGAATCATACACAGTAACTCTGACTGAAATAAGAATGTGCCATCTCTCCACAACTGCTTCTACTACATACATTTGCTCCAGCATTTGCTGGAGCATGCTGCCAAATAACAACCAGTTCTGCTTACTGGGCCACAGAGATGGTCAGAGATTTCCAGGACCAAGCCAGAGCAGACAATTGCCAGTGCACAGCAATCCACCCACCCAGCCAAATATTGCTGGAGAAGGTCATGAAAGTGGGAGAACATGTTGGATGTGGTTTTTAGTTGTTGTTTTAAGAACTTCCCAAACTTCTTTGAGAGCAGCCATGGTAAAACATCCCCAATGTGAGCATTTTGCCAAAAAGCAACTTGCTAAAAAGGCACTTCTATTGAAACAAATTACTAATAACAGAATGAATTTAAAGGATTGGAGACGACATGCACAACTATGAAGAAAACCCTGAACTTTTAGGAACAATCTTTGGGATTTAAAAGTAAAGTGAGCAGGTATTAGTTTTTGGACTTGCAATTAATAATTGCATAACCTGTCACTCTTAAAAGCTCCTGAAAGAAAAGGAAAAGCAAGGTTGCTGAATATGGAAAGAATCACATGGAATCAGTGAAGGGGCCCAGACACTGAGTTCGATACACACAGCAAAATAAGACAGAATTGGGTTTAGAAAATAAGAGTGAAATTAGGTAACTATGACTCACCAGCCACTGAACTTCCTAAAGTCAGCAGGTACTGCAAAGCATTTAATTAACTAAAGTTGCATATAAAGATGGATAGTTGTTTCTGCAGTAACTGCTTGTTTAAAAAATGACACAACAAATAAAATTCATATCCTCTATCTGATACCGCACACTCCACAGAAATGGCAGGTAAACAGTGGATACATTTCTCCCTCTTTCATTTCAATGATCAATTGACTTTTAAAAATCTCTTTTTGCTGTGCTGTTGGCATATTCAACATGCCTTAGAACAAATGCACAATTTAAACATTTAAGATTCTTGTCAGTTTTTTAGAAATCATTAATACTCATTGGAGTAATGAAAGAAAGGAAAAGACAGGTTGAGATAAACGTCAAGCGGTGGCATCCAGCAACTCAAAGTAATATGCTTTGATAATGGAGCAGTAATTATAGCTCATATAAGAGGAAATAAGTGTGAAATAATGTAAACATGAATGGGAACTTAATAAAAAACTGATGTTAAAAAATTAGGAAATCGGAGCAATTTATGTTCATATGGGAATATGAGAGAAAGCCCAGATGGGAAGATTTTTCCTAATTCTCCTCTCTGCCTCAGAAAAGGGGTAAACCCCAAAGTATGTTTGTTCTAAATATCAGTGTCTTGTGCTGTTTTCATGCTAATGTCATTTCCATAAAAAAAAATTCAAGGCCTTTCTTTCCCCAAGGGAGCACTCTCTCTGCTTCACTTCCCTCACTTTTTTCACAATATGAAATAGAGGGCCACTGTCCCTCAGCTGCTTGTCTCCACTTAACATCCCCAGCTACATTTGCCTATTTGCAAATACAATATAATGAAAGTCATGAATACACTCATGAGCATGTTTAACATGAACCCACTGTCCAAGAGAGTAAGAAGTTGGACAATGCAATCATCCATCTCTCAGCAAACCAACACTATGTCTTCCAATATCAGTAGACTTCACTTAGAAGCATCTCCATTATTACAAACTGGACACTATTTTCTTCCTCATAAACAAACGGAGAAATTGTAAAAAATGTACAATATACTTACATAAAAAAAGTGATAAAAAGATCTGTGATGAACATGATAAAAATGTCCCTGACCACAAAAAATAAAACATTTTCACTGAAAACATCAGAGTATACTTTTGGTTGTCCAGTAAAAACAAAGAGACGTTGAATAATAAATACTAAGGCAGCTGCATTGTTATCAGATACCCTGTTTCAATGATACCAGTTATAAAGAATCTGACATTTTATAGGAAATATGGCAAACCAGCGTTATTTACAAATGTGATATTTGAAATGTGTTCTAAATAACTGCCATACTGAATGAACTGGAGCATCCATAAACGTTTTAGTTCTCTGCTTACCTCTCTCCAGACATGAAATTGCCGAAAAGTGTATCGACAAAATGAATTTGAAACTTCTGTGAATAAAACTTCAGCAAATCAAATGAAATTTCACTTTGGTTTGTTTCACTTATCAGGAGCTAAGAAGCACCATGAAGGGTAGACTGGTAAGAGCAATACACACACACAGAGGCACATATGTACAGATGGACAAACTAATTTCCAGGGAAGTGAGGATGCAAACCCAGGTGCAGAAATGTTGGTAGTTAAAAGAACCATTTATTCTTCCTTGGTAGAGCAGTAACCAATGAGATTTTCCTCCACATAAGTTATTTTCTAGATCCCCTTGTAAGCTGGGCCACAATTAGCATGCAATAATGAGTTGTCAGCTGAGGACCGGACTGTTTAAAGCTGCTGCAAAAACTGAGACAGAGATTTAGGCTGCCCTTCCCTTTGTACAACCGGGCATTAATACATCTTCTGATGACCAAAGACAGTTTCCTTTCTGCAGGTTTAGAAGTATAAAAGGCCCTAGTGGGAAGGTTGGGAAGGTGTTCCCATCTCTCCATTATGCAGTAAGTTAAATCGATCATTATTTATAGGGAGGGAATATGCTGCACACTCTCAGGAATGACTTACTAAAAACAAGGAGATGAAGAACAACTTTAGTTTTAACAGTGCAGTTGTACAGCAGCTGATTCCAGAAGGAATTTCTCAGTACTTAACTCCTTTCAGACTGCACCTCGTTTGTGAGTCCACATAAATGTAGCAGAAGAATACAGTGAGATTACTGAAATCTTATATGTCTCCCAAGGAGCTGAAGATATGGCACGTATTATTCCATAATCACAGAAGGGAGGTAACACAAAACAGAAAAGCTGTCCTTAGTCTCAGTAATATGAGTGACCAGTCTGGAACACGTTTTAAGCAGACAGCTATTCTGAATGAGGTGCGTTAGAGGTAAAAGAGTTTAGCAGAAAAATGCCGATCAGGAAATCAGGTAAGTGACAATTTGGTGCTGAAATTAGTAAAACTTGCCTTTTAAATCTTGCAGAAAATGGTTTATGAAGTTTGCAGTTAAGACATATCTACAGATTCAACCTCAGTTTAACAAATATGTGCACTGGGAAGAAAAGACTACTTGCAACTGCGTATTCCAGAACTGTAGTTATTTCTTATTTCCTAAGCCTTTGTTTCGCTAAAAGTAGCACTACCAAGATGTGATCTCCACTATAACACCAGAGAAAGAATAGACATCCATATGAATAATCTCATAAGTCAATGGGAGAAAGGATAAGCTCCATGATAATATAGACTGATCACAGAGCACTCCATTAAGACTAAGCAGAAACCTCTCCCTGAGCAACCAACGCCATGGCTGTAAATAACATATTGGCTCCTAACTTGCTGAAACTAGTAGACCAAGAATTTACAGACTGTTTGACACACGATTTCACAGCGGTAAATGAAATGGAAGCTTTCAAGTATAATATACACTACTAAGGACAGAAATATTTGTGTCTTCAAATAAAAATTAATACCACGACACATTTGGAGCAGTTTTTCCCTTGAACGTGCACGTCTTTCAGACACTTGGCAGAAAGCATGACCATTTATGCAAGGTTAGAATTTCATTACCCAAGTTCCAATATCTAAAGAAGTAGAAAGAGGAAACTAATGTAATATCCAGCCCTATATGTAATATCCAGCCCTATAATGTAATATCCAGCCTTGAGCAAGTCCTTAAAGACTCTAGTGAATGAAATTTTGTGACGTTGTGTAAGAAAATATAAAATGCATGATTATCTATTATTTCTTACTTTGTGCAGACACATACACTTGTGCAGAATGGCTGCTAAAAGCGCAACCAAATCAAAATGACTATGTTTCACAACACTTTTTACAGGTACAAGGAAATACCTAAAATATTAGCAAATGGTGAAACCTCATGTCTCTCAAGAACTACCAGAAATGTAGGTTGATGTAATCTGCAATGTCATAAACTGTGATAAAAACTAATAAGTTTCAGGGTGTCTTTTCTAAACGTACAACTCTGAAATCTTTAACTGCACTTCCAAGACATCTAAGCTTCCAAGAATTCTTTTCAAAATTTCTGTTATTTCTGCTTGCCCCTATTCTATTGTAACTTTTATCAGAATAAAGACCTGTTGTCAGTGTACACACAATCACCCCTTCCATTCTGGGAAGCAAAAACTTCATTAAACTTACAGACCCGCTAACAACAGGGCTCCACTGAACACAAGCCTTACCAGGCTCAGTTAATGTTCTGGACATTTGAAAATCTCCACAGAGATAAATGATGACTACCTGGACTCTCAACAACTTTAGTGGAGGTACCGTTAACCTGGAGGTCACTAAAGCCTTAGCACTTACACATTACTTCATCGGCAGCCAGAAGGCAGTATCAAAATATAATTTATCTGGGGAAAGGCAAAGCAACTCCCTTCTACATGGAACATTTACAGAGCAACTGACAATACCTACCTCTTTCACCATGAAAGTGGCCAAACCCTGGAGCGAGGTCCTCAGAGAGATCATGGAACCTCCACCTTTGGAGACATTAAAAACTCAGTGGGACAAGGCCTTGAGCTACCTGATCTAGCTTTGAAGTTGTCCTTGAGGTCCAGAAGCCCCTTTTAACCTAAACGATCATTTGAATCTATGCAAAACTACTTTGTCCTCAGCTGAACCACAGCAATATCCAGAAGACAAGGTAGGAATTTGATTTGCTCTACTTCAGGCACTTTCTAAAAAGAAGTGAAGCCAAGCCAGGGAGTTCCAAATTATCTGAATTGCTTTGCAATGGCCATAGGAGAATAGCACCTGAGCTTTAAGTTTCATAAAGACAATAGCTGCTCCAGTGCTATAAAATCCTTAATTCCCAGCTCATGTTTCAGTAGTGATTCCAAAGAAGGAGTGCTAGCAGCCAAAAATCACCAGTACAGTTACCTGCCACATTCGGGTTTTCCTTTGAGGTCTTCCATCTCACTAATGATGAGGTTGACTTGGCTTTGCATACAAGACTTAGCAAAGAAACAGCCTGCGGTGATACTGAAGTGGAAAACAGAGCAAATTAAACTGGTTGTCTTCCTATTTTACAACCAACTGCAATTACCGTACTGGGGAGATGCCATCCGAAGAAAATACTGAACCACACAAACAGGAACCATTTCATTAGCATCCACAGAGTGAGCCTTTCCCCAAATGTAATTTAAGGAGCCCTTAAAATATGCAATTCTATCTACTACTTTGAGTTCTCAATTGCTTCCTACTGTAATTCTAGTTTCCCTCTACATGAAATCCTGCAGTTAAATCTACTTTCAGGATGACTGCCCTGATTAATAACTCTATAACGTCTGCACTCTCTGTTGGATAAAGCATTTCTTTGTTCAAAAGTAATCCTTTTCCTCTGAATGCTGGCAATTTCAGTGCCGAGGGAATGAATCACCACCACTTGGTGCTGCCATTCACACCGCTGGGATGTGTAGTCATGTGAAGTCATTCTGAGCCATAATTTCTTATCCTCCTCAGTCAGCTGTGGATTATGACAGTGGGAGGACTATATGGATGCAAGTAACTCACAGGTCATCCAACACGTCCGTCAAAAAGACCAGAGCAACTTCAGAGATACTGGACAAATTCTGAATACCTCCATATTTTAATTTTGAATGTTAACTCAAGAAAGAATGATATTTGCTGGAGCAAAAAAGGCAACCAAAAAGGCAGAACACAGTAATACAGGATGCAGTTTCTGGAAGGAAATGGAAGGGAAAGCATGCTTTGTTCTATGTTAAGTTCCACTACAGTTTGCTGGAAAACAAATCTACTTGGCAAAAGTGGTCAGTATTTTGATTTTTGCTCCACATACTGGAATTAGAAAGAAAGTAAAGATCTCTTGAGTTTTCACACATCAGTGACAGAGGTACTCTTTACAGTGCAGAACAAATGTTCAGTGGCCTGACTTGGGACTCATGTATCACAAAGGATCATTTAGTTCACTGCAGAGATCTGAGCATGAGTCAATGATAGGTCCAGGTATCAACCCTACTGATGGGCAATTAACTATTATAGGTGCCAATGCTTTTTGAAAGGTAGTTTCATCTGGATGTAGAAGAGAATAATTTTAGAAAAAATATAACATTTACCTACCTGTTTCTATTAGGAAGAAAAGTACCTTTCAATAAAGGATTTAAAAATTACTAAACAAGTTTATTAAACACATTTTACAATGATCCTATGCAACAACGTATTAATAAATTTATGTTGATGACTGAGGGGCAGAATTGTATAAAAAAATCCACTAAGAAAGAAAGGCTGAAACATGCATTATCTCATCAGCTTAGTGGGGCCCATTTCACCTGAATTTAAATGACTTGAGTAAGATTATGCAGTGAGTCAGCTCAGAGCCCAGAATAGAACCAGGGAATTGTGGCTCACTGTCTCTGTCTTTAACCATTAATTCGCACTCCTACACTGAGAAAAATGGATGGTACTATTTTATTAAGCACCCCATATATATTCAAATCATACCAATACACTAAACCATATCAGAGAAAAAACATAAACTGAGATATAAGTGTGACATCCAGTCTGAAACTTGGGTCACTGTGAATATGGGTAGAAAAGGGGCAATACTTGTGTAAACTGATGGACCTACAACCTTTATGGTTCAGTCCTCTAGCTTTGATTGCTTTGGGTTCTCTTATAACTAAAATATGTCAATCTCACTTTCAAAACAACACAAAAAAAGTTGCAGAGGTCTCCAATCACAAAGAAGCTCTTTAGGTAATAAATTACATATGTATTTGTTACTGTAAAGGTTCATTCTATCATAAATATACATTTTAAACTTTCCGTTGTGATCTCCTTTAAAATCTTAATGAGGGTATACTACTGCTTACGAATTGCTTCAATAGATAGAGCACTGGATAGCTGTCTCCTAACACCAAATCTGCCACTTCAGTCTAAGGCCAGTAGTGGATGGATGCCCTGAAAAGTTCCATTTATATGGTGCTTTACAGTACAATTTAAATAAAGAATGCATATTCTGATAATATTTAGCTAAAGTTACATCAAGTAAGGAAATGGATCAACTCTTTATCACTAACAGAATTCTCTTTTAATTAAATACAGATTTTTAAATGAAATATGCATTCTGGAGAATATTCTCTTTCTTTCCTTCTTTCTTTCTTTCACACATTATGTTTTTATTTCACTCATTCTCAGATGGTCCCCTTTTTGCCCTGCAAATATGAAGGATCTGTTTTGGAGTCTATGAGGACAGTAACAAGTCTGCAAGTGCTGCAATCCCAGCTTAGTATGGACTTTGTTTGCTCTGTTCTGAAACCAGTATCAACTGGTTCCAGACCTCTTCTGATGCTGCATATTCCGAAACACATTTTTCATCTCAAACTCAAATACTTGAATGCATTTGAAACTAACAATAGCCACTAAGATCGGACAAGCCACTGGATAAGCATAAATATAAACAATTACTTCACAACCTGTTCCAGGTAAGAAGCAACCCACAGCTTCCCCAAAAGAGGCACAGATAAGAACTCCTTTACATCTGCATCAGTTCTTCCCCACCCGCCCGCTCCAATTAACTGGGATAAGCCAGTTGTATTTCCCTTTTTCAATGCTGCACAGAATTCACCCTGTGCTCTCAGTCACTCCTCCTCCCAACAGACAGTGGGGTGCAGCCAATGTGCTTTCACTCCCGCTCCCTCCAGTTGCTCACAGCAGATAATAGCAGGTAAATTGTCATCGTTCTCTTCCCCACAGCGAGAGTCAGGGGCTGATCACTGCCGAGTTAAGGAAGAGGAATGACTCTCCCCAGTCAGCCAAGAGGTAGAATCACAGAATCATAGAATCATAGAATAATTTAGGTTGGGAAAGACATTTAAGATTATCAAGTCCAACTGTCAACCTAGCACTGCCAAGTCCACCACTAAGCCATGTCCATCTAAACATCTTTTAAATACCTCCAGGGATGGTGACTCAACCACTTCCCTGGGCAGCCTGTTCCAATGCTGGATAACCCTTTCGGGGAAGAAATTTTTCCTAATGTCCAATCTAAACCTCCCCTGGCACAACTTGAGACCATTTCCTCTCCTCCTACCGCTTGTTACTTGGGAAAAGAGACCAACACCCACCTGGCTACAACCTCCTTTCAGGTAGTTGTAGAGGACGATATGGTCTCCCCTCAGCCTCCTTTTCTCCAGGCTAAACAACCCCAGTTCCCTCAGCCGCTCCTCAGAAGACTTCTGCTCTAGACCCTTCACCAGCTTCGTTGCCCTTCTCTGGACACGCTCCAGCACCTCAATGTCTCTCTTGTAGTGAGGGGCCCAAAACTGAACACAGTATTCGAGGTGCACCCTCACCAGTGCCGAGGACAGGGGGTCCTAAAATTCTAAAAATGTAGGGTCATGATCACTTCCCTAGTCCTGCTGGCTATGCTATTTCTGATACAAGCCAGGATGCTATTGGCCTTCTTGGCCACCTGGGCACACCGCTGGCTCATATTCAGGCGGCTGTCAACCAACACCCCCAGGTCCTTTTCTGCTGGGCAGCTTTCCAGCCACTCTTCCCCAAGCCTGTAGCATTGCATGGGGTGGTTGTGACCCAAATTCAGGACCCAGCACTTGGCCTTGTTGCCCCTCATACAGTTGGCCTCGGCCCATTGATCCAGCCTGTCCAGATCCCTCTGTAGAGCCTTCCTACCCTCAAGCAGATCAACACTCCCACACAACTTGGTGTCGTCTGCAAACTTACTGAGAGTGCACTCGATCCCCTCGTCCAGACCATTGATAAAGATATTAAACAGAACTGGCCCCAACACAGAGCCCTGGGGAGCACCACTTGTGACCGGCCGCCAACTGGAGTAAACTCCATTCACCACAACTCTTTGGGCCTGGCCAGCCAGTCAGTTTTTAACCCAGTGAAGAGTATGCCCATGCAAGCCACAAGCAGCCAGGAGAATGCTGTGGGAAACGGTGTCAAAGGGTCTAGGTAGACAACATCCACAGCCTTTCCCTCATCCACTAAGCGGGTCACCTTGTCATAGAAGGAGATCACATTAGTCAAGCAGGACCTGCCCTTCATAAACCCATGCTGACTGGGCCCGATCACCTTGTTGTCCTGTATGTGCTATGTGATGGCACTCAAGATGATCTGCTCCATAACCTTCCCCAGCACCGAGGTCAGACTGACAGGTTTGTAGTTCCCCAGATCCTCCTTCTGGCCCTTCTTGTAGACGGGCGTCACATTTGCTAACCCCCAGTCAACTGGGACCTCCCCGGTTAACCAGGACTGCTGGTAAATGATGGAAAGTGGCTTGGTGAGCACTTCCGCCAGCTCCCTCAGTACCCTTGGGTGGATCCCATCCAGCCCCATAGACTTGTGTGTGTCTAAGTGGTGGAGCAGGTTGCTAACCATTTCCCCTTGGATTATGGGGGCTTCATTCTGCTCCCTGTCCCCGTCTTCCAGCTCAGCGGGCTGGGTATCCAGAGAACAACTGGTCTTACTAGTAAAGACTGAGGCAAAGAAGGCATTAGGTACCTCAGCCTTTTCCTCATCCTTTGTCACTATGTTTCCCCCTGCATCCAATAAAGGATGAAGGTTTTCCCTAGCCCTCCTTTTGTTGCTAATATATTTATAGAAACATTTCTTATTGCCTTTTACGGCAGTAGGAACATTAAGTTCTAGTTGGGCTTTGGCCCTTCTAATTTTCTCCCTGCATAACCTCATGACATCCTTGTAGACCTCCTGAGTTGCCTGCCCTTCTTCCAAAGGTCATAAACTCTCCTTTTTTTCCTGAGTTCCAGCCAAATGGTTGGAGTCGATGATCTTAAAGGTCCTTTCCAACCTAAATGATTCTATGATTCTATACAACCCTGAATAAGCAAAGCTCTCTCTTCAGCCAGGCTTGTCTTCCCCGCAGGCTTGTCTTTCGGCACATGGGGATAGCCTGCTCCTGCGCCTTCAAGATTTCCTTCTTGAAGAATGTCCAGCCTTCCTGGACTCCTTTGCCCTTCAGGACTGCCTCCCAAGGGACTCTGTCAACCAGTCTCCTAAACAGGGCAAAGTCTGCCCTCCGGAAGTCCAAGGTGGCAGTTCTGCTGAACCCCCTCTTTATTTCTCCAAGAATCGAAAACTCCACCATTTTGTGATTGCCTCCAACCGTCACATCACCCACAAGTCCTTCTCTGTTCACCAACAACAGCTCCAGCTGGGCACCTTCCCTCGTTGGCTCACTCACCAGCTGTGTCAGGAAGTTACCTGCCACACACTCCAGGAACCTCCTGGACTGTTTCCTCTCTGCTGTATTGTATTTCCAGAAGATGTCTGGTAAGTTGAAGTCCCCCACAAGAACAAGGGCTAGCGATAACGAGACTTCTCCCAGCTGCTTATAGAATATTTCGTCTGCCTCTTCATCCTGGTTGGGTGGTCTATAACAGACTCCCACCGTGATATCTGCCTTGCTGGCCTTCCCCCTGATTCTTACGCATAAACACTCAACCCTGTCATCACCATCATTAAGCTCTAGAAGTCAAAACACTCCCTCACATACAGGGCTACCCCACTGCCTCTCCTTCCTTGCCTATCCCTTCAGAAGAGTTTATAGCCATCCACTGCAGCACTTCAGTTGTGCGAGTCATCCCACCATGTTTCTGTGATGAGCAGGTAAGTGAGATGCTGTTCTATAGTGAGTTTTACAACCTGAAAATGTTGTTCTCAGTGGATTTTTACAGGGCAGACCACTTCAAAAATTTTAATCTAATGTCTGAATATCTTTCAAAATGCCACATGCAGACAGAGCTATATAATATATATGAATATATGTTTCCTTGTCACCTTCCAAAGCTCCTTAGTAGACACAGCTTTGAGGATCACAGGACTGAAAAATTATCAATTAAAGCTGTTTCAACACATGAAATAATGAACAAAACAGGAAAGGCAGCTGAGAAGGCAACAGGGAGCTGTGATTATACATGACATGCAGGATTTGCATATTGTCAGCTTGCAGACTCAAGGTGAAATTTTCCTGAAAGATGCAAATAGACAAGAATTACAAGTGATATCAGCAAATTATGGCCATCTGACATAATTGAGATAGATTTCTAAGCTATATATCTCTCTTCTGACTGTAAGAGAAGGGTGTCACACATGGTGTCATATACCCTTGCAGAACCCTCCCAGCAACTGCTTGGCAGAAAGAAAGAGTGGTTTAATTGCTTCACTTATTGTTTTCTTGGAAGTCATCTTTATTGCAGTGTTGGCACACACCTAAGAGTGTACTAAAAGATCATTTTGATATACTCTGTGTCAACAGATATAATAAAAAGCTGCTTTTTGAAAGTTGATAAAGGTAAGGCATGCAATGGATGGGTTAAGAAGCAGTGGCACAGAAAAATAAAATAGTTTGCCTAAGGTAAAACATCAAATCACCAGCAAAGTTGGGAACACATTTGAGATTCTAAGGATTTTCTACGGAATGATCTTCTAGAATATGTTTTCTCTGCAATATCAGACTTCTTTAAAAAAAAAAAGAAAGATATAAATTACTAGGTTATACTGTTTTCTATATATGCCCACAAGAAGCAATCTGTAAACTTGTAGTCTTCAGAAGACGGTTAACTATTTTTATACTGCTTAAAGCTCCACATACTACTGGAAATTCATAAAAGGTGGCTATAGAGCTATTATCCCTCTCTATAACACAAAAATTTGGTGCTGTCTTATGAAATTACCAGCCAGAAGGTTTAAAATAAACCAAAGGGAAAAGTTTTTCACAGATTGTGCATGTAAATTGAGGAACTCATTCTCTTAAAATATTAAGGAAGCCAAAAGTATAAAGAATTAAAAAAGAGACTGACAAGTTCATGGAGAGTAAGCTCACTGATCATTATTAAATACAGAAGCAAGTTCCTTAACCCTTGATGGTCAGCCCTGGTGTGCGTCATTTCTTATATTTCTTCTGTAAGCTTTCACTGCTGGTCACAGTAAGAGAAAGATGAGCTGGACCTCTGGTCCCACCCAGTATGGCAGCTTTTATGTTCAGCAGAGCACTGGAGAGGATGGTACCTGTTGTGTACAAGCTTCTCAACTGGCAACACCTGTCTTCCTGAAAAGTCAAATTCATGAAGCAGACATCTAGAAACACCAATCATGCTTTTCTTGGTTTATTCTTCCAGGTCTTTCAAGGTCATTAACTTCTGCTAAATGATCAAAAAATATAATCTTAACTGCTCATTGTTTTGCAATCTAAAAATAGCAATCTGTTCTGTAGTTCCTCTGATTGCCTGGGTAAAGCCCTATAGGTTCTTTAAAATGGATTTTAGCTGAGTACTAAGGCAAACGAGAGAAGGAAGAAGGGAGACGTAAAGAGAAGTCAAAGGCCTTTTTCTCTAATGAGCCACAGTTAGCTTCTTCCATGGCTACCTTAACTTGGACTATGCATTGTTCAAAATGTTATATTAGTCAAGACAAATTCTTACACTCCCTGCACTTATCTCCTCCACATCTCCTCTGCCTTTTGGAGTGGCACTTCTCAGCACCACCAACCAGAGTCTGCAGGCAAAGCCACCTGACAGGTATAATCAGCCAAAAGCCAATTTGAAATGCAGTGAAGTTATCAGTAACAGTATTACACCAGCTAATAGTGATACTCCTGTCCAAATACCCAGAACTGCTTGGCTTTGGATCCCCTAAGCATTTGCTAGAGCATTTGTTTCTTTGGTGGGAAGAGTTGAAGGTGTTGAAGCAAGTGCTTAAAATGGGATGTGAGTTTTGAATTTCAAAACTTCATTATGAGGGTGGTTTGGGGCTAGCATAATCTCATGCATCTTGTGGGAGAGTAAGGGACTGCTGGGAAAAGCCCCACAGTCTGAGGCATTACAGCTTTTTTTTGGTTCTAAGAAACAAATAAAACCTGGCAAATTGTTACTTCACAGCAGTATGACTGCAGAAAGCATTAGTTGCCTTTGACATTTACTGCTGTATCATTGCTACATACTGAGCATGAAATCCTGAGCCATTTCTTTGTCTTCTAACAGTTATCAGAAAACACACAAGTAAAGATAGTGTGTGGCCCTAAAGAAGTGCTACCACCTGCACAAGAAAGCAACACCCAATTTCCATCTCTGTCACAAAATCTGCTTGCTTTCCCAGGGAAAAATATGGTAGAAGTTGATTTTCTCAATAAGAAAATATGTTTATTTGGGTATCATTTAATAATTTAATTATCAGGTTTGACATGAACAAATGTTCAAATTATGGCACATTTTTAATGTGTATTACAAATAAATGCCTCCTCTATACAGCCCTCTATTTTCCTGTGTACTTTTAAACTCTTCTAAATAGGATTTTGATAATGTAATCAGCTGCTTGAATAAACATAACCTAATTGAAGTAGTATTCCAAAGAGCATTATTTCTATTATTATAACTTCCCTGGTGCGTAGCTGTAAACAGACAGAAGAATGATAGCAAATGACCTAGATAAATGTGTCCCGATAGCTGTCACTCCTTAGTCTTGACTTTCTGACACTGTTCCAGCTGTGCAATAACTCGTCCCAGCATTAAGGGAGAGATAATCTCAGGCTCATTCTGTTCTGGGCAAACTACTAGCATTTCGCTACAGACACACAATCTCATAAAATTAGTGTACTAAAATGTATTTCTAATAAAAGATCAAAAGAAATATTGAACCTTTCTACAGCTTCTCATCTCCCACTATAAAAATAAGTAAAGAATTATAGTACTAAATTAAATGTTATGCATATTTTACGGGTAGTTGGATGTTTTTGCATTTATTTTGAGCTTTGTAACTCAGAAAGTACAAGTCTCATCAAACCTCATTCCTAAGGAATCCTATTTCCCCTGCCTTTTAGTAAACAGAAGAAAGGAAGATAAATGACAGAAAGTAGTTCTGACTTAATGTATTCAGAGTTGTAATCTATATTCTGTGTAATTCAATGCACAGCGGTTATTCACCAAAAATATGCTGGGCTACAAAAGAAATCCTGAAGTAATCAGAGAATATGTAAAATAGGGTGAGAAGCTATGACCACTGCAGAATCCCAGTGTAACCAATAATTCAGAGAGCAATGTGTATGTTATAAAATATATGTTATATTATACACACAGAGTACCCATTTTTTTTTACCTAAGAAATCAGTCTTACGATGCTGGGTGATGCCTGCATTCAAGAATTATCTTGCAAACACAGTCAAGAAGCTTAATACAAAAACACACAATCAACTTACATAACTACAGACTGAATTTAGGTATTCCCCTACGTATCCCAAAATACCCCTAGATTTTAAAGCAAAACCAGTCTCCGTCATCAAGCAGCAGAAAATTTCACCAAAAGTTTTAAAACCAAGTAAACCAGATGTGCTGGAGCAACATCACTAGTAAAGTGCAGCCTAGCCTCTGCTGCTTTTTCCAGATTCTGCTTGTACACTCTAGTGAGAGTGAATAACCTATAGTGATGAGGAAGAGAAATTGGAAAACTTTTCATCAGTCTCATTAATCATCACAGCAAAAAGCCGGAAATAAGGCTTTCTGCCAAGAGCATTACATTTTAAAATTCTGCTAGAAGAAAGTTCTCCTAAGAAAAAGTCCACCATTTTGTCTTTTCATCCTTACCTACTTCTTTACATTACATTAGGAAATCACTGCTAGAGCAGTGTGTTGTATAACAACAGGCCCATGAGACAGGGGGGTATATTTTCCTACAATGTCCAACTACTGTAGCACTGTATAACAAATTAAATGCAGTTTAACTATAAAGTGTCACTGTAAAAATTAAAAAAATACCTAAAATACTACTATATAATTGAATTTAGATTAAAGTAAAACTAGAGAATTTTCTTGTGAAGCTTTGTTTGTTGCTTGTTTTAAGACTTGCTGGTATTGTTGTTAGTAAGTGACAGATGTACACAACTGTAAAATGTTCAAAAGTCTTCTTTCAGATAGACACCTTGCACACCTTTAGGCATGCTTAAATGATTATGAGCAATGGGTGCTTCTGGAAGGCTAGAGGAAGGGAAGTCCTTATTCTGTAAGATAATACCCTTCAGGTAAAGAGTGGCATCCTCACTGAAGACTCTGAATAAAAGGTGAAGCGGCTGTAATGACCATACTGTGTTCAGAAATGCACTGCACTAAACTTCTATATTCACTGAGATAATGGAAATCTAATCTGATGTCATCCCACAAACAAGAGGTAGCATTTAAGGCTCATTTTGAAACCTAAAGAAGTCCAGTATTAACTTGTTCCTGACCCCTTTGACTTGAAAAAAAGAAAAAAAAAGAAACTTCTACTTCATTTTTCACTAACTTTTTTGATATTGTATTTAACTTTCCTACATAGTAATTTTGACACTAAGATGACTCAGTTTTGAATCTGGACACAGTAAGATGGCACCTTCCCTATGCAGAATACCTGGGAACCCCCCTACCAGAGAGCATGTCCAGAATGGTGCTCCAAACTGAAGAAAGCTAAAAACCTGCAAGAGCTACAGGAGGGAAGTAAAAGAATGATTTGAGATCTGCAAAACTTACTTCCTAGTGAAAAAATTAGGAAGATCAAACTCTTTGAATTGTCCCTAAAAACCCACGATCCAGAAACAAACAAAACCCCAAGGCCCAGTGAACCCATGCCTGGATCAATGGTAACTGCCCACCTAGATTTTTCTCAGTTCTCTTCCCACTCAAATTGCACTAGACACTGTCATGTGGCCCACAAAAAAATTACTATTTGGCCTCACTTTGTTTCATTATAATTCAGAATTATGAAAGAAGTGCAACTGTGAGATCAAATTGTAGACTGAAGGACAGAGATCACGCAGTTAATAAACTATTACCTTTGGTTTGAAAACATACCTAATCCGCTTAGAAAATCTTGAAGAAAAAAGGTCTCTATCTATATGGTTGGCACTTTTCTCACATAAGCAGCATGCTCATATCAAAGTCAGTAAAGACTGTCAGTTTTATTCAATTTTTTTCTCTGAATAATGGGTTTCTCCTTTGAAAGAGTGACCTGTGTAGGTAACGGGGCGATTTAAATGTTCACTTCAGAAAACCAGAGAGCAAACAAGAGGGTGAGAAAAGGGTAGAATTTCATCAATTAGAAATTTGCTATCAATTCACTGTGTCCAGAATTTCACACAGCTATATTTGAGCTGATGCATTTTTAAAAAACAAAACCAGTATAAGCAATAAGATCTTTCAATCCTCATTTTTTTTTCCATTTTAATAGAAATTAGTGATAACAGAGCCTTTTGAGGCTATCGCCTACCATTTCTGAAGGAAAATTACTTAAATCCATGCATTTGCTGACTGCTTTGCTAAGAGTGCTTTTATTTCCTTACCAAGCCAAAGCCAAAAACAATCTAATCCACTTTCCTGCCAATACTGAATTGATCCTTATTGTACTCACAGCCTAGCTAGGTTTATGTGACCAAACATCAATGTTTTAGTTCTGTCTCTCAAAGAAAGTCACACACACACCTTTCTGCCTAACGGTATCCATCGAGAAGTGGATTATCATGATAACTTTCCTCAGAGTTTCTTGTGCTTGTGCTTTATTTTTACCTGCAAGCAGGTTTTGGCTCACAGAAGCTATCAATGGCAGCAGCATCTAAGAGTGTCTGTATCTTATTTACAGGGAGGGGAGATATAGGTAATTTCTTTTGACATTAATGGGACTTGCATATACATGTCCTTTAGTTAACGGGGAAAAGGACCTTAAAGTTGTCACAAGGAAAACAGAGCAAATCAGACACTGGAAAGAAAGACAGGGGAAAAGTTTATTTCTTTCTCGTATATATCCAAATCTCTCCAACAACACATTTTTGTCAGTGGCTTTATGTACCAGCCTTGATCCTGAGACATTCTAATACTTAAATGTTTAATGAATACCTTTTGGAACTAAAAAGAAATATGCTTAAAAGCTGACCTAAAAGAATGCTTAATGGGATCTAGAAAAAATGTCAAAGTAGTTTGTTATGATCTTTACTGTTTTAAGCCTTTGGCATCACTGGTAAGTCCCACTCAAATGAAGTATTCCAGGCTCCTCAGAAATATAGCGATGTTTTTAATAATGGACACATAGATCTGTTGCAGCTCCTCTCATTTCTGTATGCAGTGTTATAGCAATAGATAATGTGCTGAGCAATGAAGGACCTCTGCCCCCAAGGAGCATAAAACTGAATGGGCAAAGCAGGTTCAATGCAGAATAATGCAGTTCGAATAGTGACATTTTTGTCTCCACAAAACAAAGATAAAGTGATTGTTTGGGTACTTTTCTCTAAAAGGGAGCCAAGTCAGCATCAGCAAAATGCATCATCAACTTTTTAACAGACACCTTATTGCCACTATGTTAACAGACAGGTAGGAAATTAAGTTTACAACAGAGGTCACTAAGTGATGCCTACAATGAATAAAATATGCTACAGGTGAATAAAATGGGAATTCCACCCCCCCCCGCCCCCTGAAACTTGGGCATCCATACGCACAGTGTATTGCCTTGAAACAGAGATAAATAGTCTCTTCCCTACCCTTTGGATATTGTAAGGCATTGAGATTCAGGATTTGGTAGCATTTCTAGTGGTCTACATTTGACGAGACCATAATAGGTATTATTTGCACTTTGTAATTAAAACTTTCTTTGTCCTAAATACTCCAGCTAAGATGGAGGACAACTGTATTACAGACTGCATGAAAACAAGTCTCAAAACATTCTCAGCAAATGAGAGAATAATGAAGACTCTGGCTCCCCTTTTAGAGAAGCAGACTTCAGACATAGAAATTTTAATTCACCTGCCCAATACCACACCGAAACTCTAGGACAGAACCTACCCTTTGTTTTAAAGGTCACTACCTGACCACTGCAGCCTTTGGTAAAGCACAACTCTGTGTTTCAAGTGCATTCATCAAAGAAACAACTGTGGACAAACCTTATTGTCCATTGATTCTTTTAATCAAAGTACTTGAAGTGTATCAAAATCACAACATTTTCAATTTGATGTGAGTTTAGAACAACTATACACATTCTGCCTGCAGCTACGAACTGGCAGGTATCATATCTTAAACAATATCATATCATAAACAATATTGGCAGATACTGTAACTTAGAGTTAAAAAAAAGGAAAAAAGAACATTCTGACAGAACAGCAATATCACAGGTTAGTTTTTAGCCTTAGAAATACACTCTACATAAATTATGAGTGGGTTAACTCTTGTGAGAATAAATGGAACAGAAAAATACATTATGACATTCTCCAGCAACATTTCCCACCTGAATCTACCTAAGTAGAAGAAACTTCCTTTTCTGAAGGAAAACCACAACAGCACAAATTCTAGCATTGTGATGGAAAGAAAGGAGGCTCTGCTTCCTCCCCAGAGGCTCCTGATAGAAGATCTTACAGAAGAAAAAGATGAGACCACATTCCAAAACCACAGGGTCTAAAGCCTTGCAAACAAATAAGGCTTGCAATTGATCATCTGGGTGAGAAAGAACAACAGAGGATAGGAAAAAAAGCTGTACTTTAATTTCTATGTGAGACTTCTAAGAAGGAGAAGAAAACTTGCTCCAATTAAGAAAATATCAACGCCTCAAGCTAGCGTAACTTTGATCTTATTCTTTGCCAGAGAAAAGAAATTTCATCTCTTCAAAGCTTCAACCAAGTAGAACCAAGTTATTAAGGAGCAAGAAAACTTAAATAAGAGCCCTTTAGAGAGACCAAGGGCAAACTGACAGGTATAATATTTTAATTGATTGCCTACATCAGAGGAATTAATAATATATGTCTATTGGTACAACAGTAGTCATATATATTCATCTGAGAACTGAGTGGCATAAAATATGCAAAATTTCATAGTAGCTTCGGCCTTTTCATTTCTACGTTACCTTTTAGATTTGAAGAGTGTCTTTTTTCTTTTTTTTAAACAATATCATTTACCACCACTTAACGCTTACAATATTAAAAAGTATTATAAAAAGTATTTTATTAAATTATATCCTTGACTTTTGAAAGTGTACTTAATATTAATTTACAGCATTAGACTGACAGCCACAGAAACTCAGATCCTATACTGGTCCTCAAAACAAATTACTGCCCAGCCAGAAGCAGTGGGAGCTTTTTCAAACCAACTGTGAAACACATCTCATCCCTAACCCAGAGGCAACCTTCCATTGCCATACCACTTAGTACTGACCTCCCCTAAAAATACTAGCAAGGGGTAGCACAGATGCCTCCTGAAAGTGTTAGGGCAGGTGTTACCTAGAGCTGAATGTGATGGTCCCCAACCAAGTCACAAGGCAGACTTTCCAAGAGCAGTCAAGTGACAATAATTTTCAGTCACGACTGGTGACTGAGCACTATGCAGTAGTACTCGGAGCCCCTGAACAACTGCAAACTTTTCCGTCTTCCAAAAGAGATGAAAGTCTTTAAATAAACAACAAGAAAACAGATTCAAAGACTCAGAGGAGAAAAGAGGTGGCTGTGGCAAGCATGAGGTAAAAATAACAGGATGTTTTAACCTTTATAAGCTAGATATAAGCAGCCAATCCATGTGGTAAGCTTACTTTTGCCATCTGCCTGACCATTAAGATCAGGCCAGGAAACTAGCAGCAGTCGATAGATTTCAATTATCAGCTGTTTCCTCCAAACCATTCAAACAGCAAGGGCTGTAGTAAAGGCTAACAGAAAAAGATGGACTTTGTTAAAAAAAAGACCCAATGGCATCTCTAACTAAGGGCACCTGTATCTTAAAGGATTAAACTTGAGAGGAGGAACTTCACTAACGTGTGTTCATGTCTGAGCCGACAGAGCCAGATTCTGCCACACATGCTTGGGTTCCTGGTGCCTCAACTCTGTCATATTTACATAGAACACCTTTAATGTGTACAACCTGGAGTCGATGTAAAGTCAATGAACCCAAAGAAATCTCCAAGGTAAGCAAGTTCAGAGTCAGACCTTGAAGTTTTTTCATGACAGCTGTTTGTCTCAAGGTAGGGCAGCACATCGTCCTCAGCAGGTTCTTCAGACATCTCTGCACTCTCTGCTCTTCCTAACGATTTGTATTTATTTGTATTTACTATTCTGAATTCTGCACTGGTATCTTACTGGACATGAATAACTAGTGACTTAGAACACTGTTAGGTTTACAAAATCATGATGCGTATTATACAATAGAAAGGTCTTTATTTTGCCCTTTTAAATGCTTGTTTGCAATTTATTTAAAAAAAAATCTCTGTAAGGCAATGGGATAAGTAAAAGAGGATGACATTGATCATTCATTGGGGACGCTCAGGGTCAGATTATTGAAAATATTTTCCACAGACAAATGAAGCAAAAAATGCACGATTTCTTGCTTTGTGAAATCATCAGTTTTGACTTTTATGTTACTAAATCCTTCTTGTAGACAAGCTAACACTTATAGACTTAGACATTCCATAAGCTAATCAGCACCTAAAATCTCTTTCATCTGAGTTTGAATGATATCTTAACAACTTAATATCAGTTCGCACTGAAAAGCTGATTAGCAGAGAGGGGTGACAATAGCAATGAATTCTAGTGTGTGGGGGACCATTACTATGCTGTTAAAATACAAAAGGAAAGTATCACCTCCTACAGCTTTTGCTTTTAAATTTGAGGAAAAGCCCATGCAAAGATGTTTTATATGGAATCCATTTTGATCTCCCTTCCGTCATCTATAGTCTGCACCTGGATCAAATGAATGAAAACATCTTACTTCCCCAGCACAAGGCCTAAATCAGTATTCCATTACCATTACAAATGAATGTATTCTGAACCTTAAATATACACAAACAGTATTCTTCTGAACAGGAAGCCTCCAACCTATCAAAGCAAAGGCTTGGTATAGCTACATAATTTAAAACATGGAAGTTGCCTCTAAAGGAAGTCTCAATTTGATTGTTAATTTTAAAGTCTCCCATTAGTCTTGAGAAAGTAATGCATATATTGTAGGATGTTATTCTGCATTTTGAGGAAGGTCTTCCAGGCATACTGAAAAGAGGCATTATAGAATTTACACTGGTACTATTCTGCAGACCATAAAATACTAATGCAGGATTTTTTGTGAAACAAAGGGAACCGATTCTAAGGAGTTACAAACTGAAGAGCATCAGCCTGTCCTTTCCTCAGATGTTGCTGACAAACACCTCTTGATGATATTGGTATTAACAAAACTCAGTGAAGGAGACCCTTATGGACTCTACTTTCAGTATTTAATATCACACTGCCATAATGACAGGAAAAATAGTACCAAGATATTTCCATGAAAGCTTTAAATTGAGTTACTTTGCAAGAGTAAATAAGAATGCCTGTTCCCTATTTCATAGCTGATGAAAACAATGCACAGAGCCATTGTGCAACATGTCCAGGAACACAACTTAATGACTTACTAAGGAAGGGTATGCTGACATAAAGGCAGGAATCTTCACATTTTGATGCTATCTATGTCAGCTAGATTGTGATGCTACCTTATATGCTTTCTTTTACACAGATACTGTCAATTCAAGTATAATTATATTTTTCATCGCTATTCCCTCTACAGGCATGCTATGCCTCAAGTCATTATCACACTCATTAAAACACAGCAGTACTGTATCCCATGTCAGCATTTAAATGAAGTATGAGGATATATAACAATACAATTAACAGAAGTATTCCCAATGAATGGGGCCTTGAAAAACAAAGAGAAGCCTTGATGGGAATGATTCTGCACTTGAGGCCTATACACAGCAATCACTAGGGCTTTTCATCTTTCTTTTTTAAAGAGAATTGACAAGCCTGATAGAAGGAGAAAGAGAGAGAAACTACAATTTTGAAGCTTCATTTTTATTCAAGACATAGCACAAGGACATCCAGAGGCAGCCTAGGAAACACGGGATACAGTCAGAAATGAAGCCTGATTTAGTAGCTGAATCCATTTATTCTTTTTGAGGTTCTGCATAGCACCTGACACGAGAGCCTCTCTCCTGACTCGTGTCTTTCAGAACTTTACAAATAAAAATAGCATGTCTGTCTGAACAAGAGAGAGCCCCAAAAGACAAAACAAACAGTGTTTCCATCTTATATTAAAACTTGTGTACTTTCTGCTCATGCAGCAAATACGTATTTATTTACCTTGGACAAGATGAAAGGTCACTCATTATGTGCATAATAAGCTAATCTCAATTGTAATTACGCTGCAGAAAAAAACCCCTTCATTTGAAGGTTAACTAGATTCAAAATAACCCAGTTCTCATCAGGGTGTTGCATTTATTTCAATTAAGTCAATCAACTTAACAAGTATTTAATTAAAAACAAGTTAGCAAGTCAGAAGAAGTATTTGAAATGTAATTAATAAATATTTTAAATAAGCAAGATGTAGCTAAATCAAATAGTATGATTATAAATGCCCTAGCCTATTATTTCTTTGCAGACTTGCTACTGGTCAACAATGAAAAGCACTTCACTCAGGGAATCCTGGCATGCAGCTCGTCCTCGCTCTCTGCAAAGACAAACGAACACAGTGCCCGAGAGGTGTAATATTGAGCTTTCAAAGAATTAGGTAGAGAGACGAGTACCTATTTCCATTTGTTTTACCAGAGGGAGAACCCAAGGTTTGCCCACACTTTCTTTGCTCTATTTCACCCGTTGCTGTTGGTACAACATATCTGTTCAAGGCGGTTAAACAAAACATAAAGTGCCTTTTCACTGAACCGACATGTTTTGTTAGTTGTGTAGATTCTTTCCTCTGCAAGCACTCTGTGAGCTGGCAGAGCGGGGAGCAAAGCACTAACGAACAAAACCAGACAACCATCAATACGAAGAGGCTAGTGTTCATGATGGCCGTGCAATCTCTCAAAAAGCATCAGTAATTTACATCAGACACATTCCCATTCTGTGCCTTTCCATTGTCTTTTGGACAATTATGCATCTCATCCCTGGCTTTGGAGTCTAACAAAAATGCTTAGACCTCTGCCGCCCACAGCATCCTTCAGTATTTCCCAGGGATCTGTCTCCTATGTAATACCATTACATTCTTCCCTTTGTTTCTGACATTCCTGAAGAAAAAAAAAAGCAGCACCCCCCACCCCCAAAACCTCCAACAACCCACAAGCAAGATTCCTGTTCTCCTTAAGCCATTGTTAAAAATATTTTATTCTGCTGTCACCAGCAGAGACCAATTTAATTATAATACAACAGATGTAAACATATTTCAAGTAAACATACTTTTAAATAAAGGGCATATATATACCCAAATGAAAGTTTTGTCTACCTCCATTGTTTATAACTGACTGAGCACATTTTCTTTCATGTATCTGACACATTGAGAACAGAAGCATGAAGATTAAGACAAGAATGATCAAAAGTGTCAGATCCTTTTGGGCAACCAAATTTGAGAAGCCTATGCTTGATCTTTCAGATTACTTCACGTTTGATTGCACTTTTCACCTTCAGATCACAGTTCCTATTAAACTGGGCCCAGCTACAGCTGTAAGTGCTCCAAACTTAAGTAAATCAACCCACAGTTCCTGATGTGAAGCCCTCAGAAAATAAGCAACACAGTGTGAAGACTTATGCTTGAGAATTTTTATGTCTACATGATTTTCCCAGCATCATGGAGGAATTCTGGGGCAGAGGCAAAGCTGAAACCCAGATAGCCATATTGCAAATACAGTCCTCTTGGAGTCCTCTACTTTACTCACTATGAGTTGTCCCCTCTGTATACAGTCCTAAAGCAAATCCACCTTATACACTAAGCTAGCACAGGTTTTGTGGAAAGTAGGGGGGAGAATCTCTTTAAGCATATAATTAAGCAGGTGCGTCATAATGTGCATGCACAAAGGTGCTAAATTAATCCTATATGGTTCAAATATATGCTCAGCATTCCTAACTTGCAAGTGCTTGACTTTATGGGTTTCACAGCTACTTGTCAGAAAGGAAGGGTTATTGACTTGAATAATGAGTCCAAGTCTAGAGAAGGACATTGAACAGGCACTCTGCAGTCCTGTTCTTACCAGTTTTTATGTTTGGTTTTTTTTGACACTATTACCTCCCCAACTTGTGCACCCATGCCCCTACCTGTAACTCTGTCCAGTTCCTCCCATTTTTTTGCCAACTTCTCTCAAGGTTTAGTGAAACAACTTAATCCATATCTTCAGAAAATACTGGATGGGAAGGGAAGTGTTCTTTGAGAGCTCTAAAATTTTCAGATTACTCAGTTCAAGTAAGTAATCTGAAGCAGAGAGAGAGCAAGAACAGGATTCTTTTATCATACTGATATTGCACCGTCCAGGTGACAACCTGCAGAGAGCAAGACCTCTCTAATACCACCAAACTGTTTCTTATCCCTTTTTACCCAGATTACTTTGGAACCAAGCTGTCGTAAATTGGCAACTGCAACTGATGCTTTAAGCTTTCCTGTTTCAGCTTTACTGAAGACACTCTGTTGGAAGTATTTTGAAAAAGACTATGCTGAATTGCAATGAATGACATGTATGTACTAAAAAAACCCCCAAGTTATATATGGTGATCCTCCAGACTGAAAAACAGAAAAAGTTTCATGAGTCTTATATCAGTTTGCACCAAAACCATTATACTGTGCAGTGAACTTTCCAAGGACTTAAGAGGCACACTTCCAGAAAAGTGCATCTTAATATCAATTGCCTCATGATAATGGTGATTCCTGTAAGAAAATGTTTTTCTGTTTTGTCAACTCGATATATTTTGTCTGGTCTATCCGTAAGTCCACAAGCCCAGGAAGCTTGGGAGTTTATCAGAGATAAGGAGGAAAACAATTGTACATGTTCCTTGTCAAAAATACTGGCAAATAAAGTACTGACTTTTCCACATCCACCCAGCTACCTATTCCCCCCTTCTGCCCCATCCCAGCAGAACAGAACAAAACAAATGGAGGATCCAATACTATAGTGCTATACAGAGGGAATTCTGCTATTCCTGAGAAGAAAAACAGAACACTGAATGCCTTCTGTCCCCTCCCCAAACTTAATCATCTGGATAGAGCTGGTATTTTTGTTTGATTTCTTCCATGCCTTGTAGCACAAAGGAACACATTGCCCTGAATAAGACAGACACAAAGCAATCAAAGATGTTTGGATGCAGTACGGAATATGATTATTTTTCCTTTTACCTCTTTGACTCAATTTATTGCTGCCCACCATATTTTGCTTTATTAAGCAGCACTGGAGAAAAAACACCCTCATTCTTTAGCTGAGATAGTATGTGCTAGTTTGTGAGCCAGTTTCCCTCTCCTCTCAGATACTGCTCAAAACCACAATGCAATACAGAAAAGTTCTAATACAACTATTTGCACCGTGAATGATGTAGTATTTTTAATTGAGTTATCTATGACAGGCACCAAATTTCTACAGGAATATTATCTGACATTTAAGCTGGCTTTTTTGTGCCTTCTCTCAGATTTCATGCAGATGTTATCCCTTCTCCTGTTTTGAAGCAACTTGGCAAAGAAATGGTGAAAAACGAGTAGCATGACGAGAATGGATACTTGGGCGAATTGAACTCATTTTGCTTTAGTGTTCCCCTTACTCCCAACTGTCAAATATAGTTAAAACAGATGATATAAAACAAAGCTTTGCCTCTCATTCAGAGGTAAAGATATCCCTAGTACCATGTTACTGAAAGTCCTCAACATCCACATCCCCAACATCCATGAAAGCTCTCTGAAGTGCAGTATATTTTTAGATGACCTAATATTCTGCTCATTGTGCTGAAGAAAAATAGTGGAGTTTGTTTTAAGTATGTTTTCATGTCTTTCCCCTAAATCTGCAGCTCATGAGTCTCTGTGCAAAAAGGCAAAAATACCAGGTAAAACAGTTTCAGTAAAATGCTATCAGGTAATAGGGAGACTTTTAGTAAAAGGTTGAAATATTTTCTTCTTAGGAACCCCTTAAAAATAGAGAGTCCCCAAAAAAGTAAAGAAGAGGCTTTTTTCTGCAAAAGGATGACAAACAAAATAATAGAAGGGATATTAAGACATCTGGCTGACTCTTTTGCTCTGATGAAGGATACATGTATAGACCATCTCTGAAAATGTTTTCTTTTTAATCTGATGTTTAAAATCTTCAGTGAGGAAGATTGCAAAGATATTCTAGCAATACCTTATACAATGACAGATGTTGACTGCAATCCCCAATTAAATACTTTTTAAACATTAAATTTAAAAGAAAACATTTCCCCATACATATATTTCCAGATCTCTAACAAATGTTGCTGCTGTCCAAAATACTTTCTTCAACCACTGCTTAAAGTGCAGTGTCCATAGCCAGACACAGCAGTACATCTGAGACCTGAGTGACATTTATTTAGTTGCGTAGACCAATTACCTCTCCACATTTCACAGAGGAGTAGCACTGGCCTTTTTTGTAACTGCATCACATTGCCAGATTTCCATTCAGCTTGAGGTCCAAACAAATAGAACCTGTTATTCCAGCTGCATAGCTAGTCATTCCCCATGATGCATTTGTGAATCTCATGTTTCCTGAGAGCAGCACTTCACGTTTGCATTAAATTTGGATCAAATTTAATCTTGTTGCCATTACGATACAGATATCAACTCTTTCACCAAGAACCACACTGTATCTCCCAACTGGCCCACCAATGTGCTGTGGTGCCTGGGAGAGGGGCTGCCCTCCCTGTTTCCCACAGATGGCTATGGAGCACTGAAGTCTCTGTGCCTGATGGACTGCAGAAATATTCCTTTTAAACTACTATGTCAAATAAACCACCCTAACTGAGCAAGAGCAGTACTGGTCCCATATCTGTCTTTAGCTATTGAAGCTGACTAAACTGATGGAAAACACTACAGCACTTCACAGGACATAGTAAGAGCTGCACACTAAGAGCATTGTGTCTTCTAAGCAAAATTTCTTTCCAGGGTTTCCCCAGTAGCAGGAATACTCACAAAGGGCCGTACAGGCACTGCATGTTTGGACTCCAAGCATCACTACACACAAAGGCTAACAAAAAATTTACAAATACTTTCAGTTTCAGGTGAAAATGTGAATAAAAAAAAAAATCAGCTGTCATTTAAAATAAAACTGCTACTCAACAGGAAAGAAAAATATATTCATCAACCATTCCCTCACTACTTCTCATTTTCACTTAGACTTAAAATGAGAAGGATGCCACTGACAAGTATACCATAACCATCCATTATATCTGACACTGAGATCATTTACTGTATATTAAAAAGAACTGTTCTGGCACTTGTATACAGCGGTGTCAACCTTAATTGCTAACATGCATTGAACAGCTCTTCTAAACATAGCAACAATTTACATTTTAAAAACAAATCAAAGACACAAGCAGGTGGAAGCACTCCATTGTGCCATATGAGACCCTTGTTCCTACAGCTGCAAGTTCAGGATGAGTGCACATCCACTAAAATATCAGCTTGGGAGTAAAAGGAAACAAGTACCATGCTAAATCCTCAGAGTCCAGAAAAAATGATATTGCAGGCTTTATTGCAAAATAGTGAAACAACATGCTCGGAAATGAAAGGATTTTACAGGTTAAAAAATGGCGTGTACAAATAAGCCACAGTTACTACATGATATCCTCATAGACAAACGAGGGAGACATAGTCTAGGGCAAACCACAGTAAAATAGGCTTACAGCTATTGATAACAACATCTAATCACTGAAAAACACAAGGATTACTTGGGTGAAGTTCACCAAGAGCCGATGTTCAGTATGGTACTATTTATTATTTTTATCAGTGAGTTAGATGATGGAACAGGGAGTATGTTTTATTGAATTCAGAGATCACACTAAGCTGGGAGGGATTACAAGCATTTTGGAGGCCATGATTATAATTCAAAAGCACTCAAGAAAACAGAGAAACTGTCTGAAAGCTACAGCTCTCTTACGAATGAGTACAACATGCTGCAGTGATACAGGAATGCTCATTTGCACAAATTCAGGACAGAAATTAAGCAAAGGTTTGACTGTCAGACATTCCACAAAACAGGACCTGATGGCTACAATTTATCACGAAATGAATGTATGTCAACTGGGTCATGCTCTTAAATAACAAAAATCCAACCAGTCATCCCACTGGGATGTACGATCAGTCTTTTCTACATATGAGACATGAAGCAACTTTCTGTTCTTCTACTGAGATCTTGAGACGCACTAGCAGTCTCTCCCTGGAAACTTCAGTGGGAAGTCCCATGAGGCTGGGGCTGTGCTGACCTTGGTCGGACAGTAAAGGAAGCTGCCTGGAATTGACCAAAAGCTTCAGTTGATCAAACTTGATTTGCCTGTGGGTTAGGTAATTCTTGCAATTCTTGGCAAGATTCCTATTAAACATAGCTAAATGATAAAATTGGGGAAAAGGTGTCTGGAAAGCATAAACAGCTAGCATGTCCACTGGTTTAGGTTGGGTAGGAATGCTGTGGCTTACACACTTGATGTAAAAAAAGTTTGGACTATAAGAATAAAGAGAAGGGGTTGACCCTTCTTCTTAAAAAAAAAAAAAAAAGGAAGGCTCCAGGTGGATTGATTGATATCACTGTATCCTTTCTAAAAGAACTGAAACCCTATAGGGGTTGCAAGGAAGTGTGGCTGAGGAGGAGAGAACAGCAAGAGTTGAAATGAACAGATGGGAGATAAACGGGATATGGCAGACTGGCTGACGGAGCAAAGCAGCAGACAGAGTGAGCAAGAACAACTGGCAGAGAAGGCAGATAGTGGCAGCAGTCAGCCCTGGTCCCCGCTGGCAGGGAATGGCTGGAGGTGAGTGGTGTGAACATCAAGGTCAAAAGCATTGCTCCATCGAGATGTCCTGATGCAACCAATAAATGACAATCCACTGGGCTAAACAAAAGAGCCTTAATACCTGTTTCAGCAGCAAGACAAAACCTGCCCCTAGATGGACTCTTCTTACTGAGGTTTGTTCAGACTGATTTATTCCACAGACTCTGGTGGCTGTAGTTCAGCATCAGGGTAATCAACTATCACACCTCTTTGATCATGCTGCACTGCAATCAAGCATTTGGTGCCCATGGTACACATGGAGCACAGGGTTGGATTATGCACGAGTACTGCACGTCAGATGCCCAGAATGATCCATCCATGAAGGGAACAACTGTGCAGAGCAAAAGCAGGTGGTCTCTCTCATGCTGGGCCTTTGAGGCTAGGCACATACAATGGAGAGGAGGTTTACGGGTGTGCCAGGATAAATCAGGCATGGTCTGGAAGGGGATCTTGATAAACACTCTGAAAAACTGGTAGATGCCTATGAGAAAGGAACACTTTCTCAGCAATCTTGTCAACATTTCACAGACAAAAGCAGCACTAAACCATGCTGTAATTCAAACGTGACTCAAGAGTGAATGCATGAACGTTTGTGATGTTCTGGTGCAGCCTGGGACTGGAACTCACTTGGGAAGTTTTGTAGTTTGGAGTTTTGCAATGCACTCCTATTCCCCATTACAACATATTACAGTCTCTTTATGAAGGATCACATTCAGCTCACACAAACTGACTTTAACCATACAGCTGAATGAACACTTCCATACTGCCATCACATCGTAGTTTATTGGCACTTCCTATTGGCCTGTTAAGTGTCATGACTCATACCTGCCTCAAAATATTTGTTTTCTCTGATTCTTCTCCAAAGGAAGAATTCTGCAGGAAGAGTATCATTTGCTTTGGCAAGTAATAGTATTGGGAATTTCTGGTTTTAATTTAAAGAACAAATGAAGTCAGATGTGTTGTTATTGCTCTTTTGAAGGCAGGTGCTCCTTCTTCTGCTTGGAGGAAAAAGGTGGTGAGGCTTACGTTGCCCACTTGAAACACAAAATAAAACTTCATAAAGGAAAAAACAGCTTCTATGAAAGTTTTTTCTCCTGCATGGATAAGGTGGTGTTTGTTTGTCTGTTTGTTTGGAGGGGAATAGGGACAAAAAGAAGGGTGAAGAAGGCAGCACCGTTTACTCTGTAGAAAAAAAATCACAATTTACAAAGAGGTTCAGAAACACTTGATTAGCAGCAAGTAAAATTAAGCAAGAAGCTATACTTCCAGATGTCACAGCTAAAACCACCCGGCTAGCATCTCTAAATCTTCTAATTATCATCCAGCAAAATGGGGTAGCGAATGTTGCTTTTTCTTATTTTCATAAAGGCTTAGAAGTAATTGTCCTTGATGTATTCTTGAAAGCTGTTAGCAGAGATTTCTATGCCATCTGTACATCAATAGCAGTTTTTTTTGTTTGTTGTTTTAGGAGAATGAAACAGCATAGGACTGTCCAGGACTTTAAATCTATTTTTACGGACTAAAGAAAAAGGGGATGGTAGGTGCAAGACCCCCAAAATAAGGACTTTGTTTTTAAACAGATGAATATAATTTACATCACATTTAGACCTGCAGGCATAGACTTAAATTATATTATGGGTTAAACATCACACACAAGCCTACATTAGGAGCAAGGAGGAAGTTCTGCCATCCATTTTCCCACACAAAACACTCTAATGATGTACATGCAGTTTTTAGCTGATGATCCTTCTTGCAACACCCAGTTCTGATTCTTATTTATACTTATGACATCTACCTTACATACCTACCTTACAAACCTACCTGTTTGAATTACTTAGGATAAAAAATATATATGATCTATACAAAAAATATGATCTATACAAATGAAATAAAAATATAGCCCAGGATATATTTATCTATAGAATCATGAATAACTTAGTTAAAGACAAAAACAACTTTTGGTAAATTTTCACAAGGAGATCTGCATGCCTTTTTTTTTTTTAATTAAATGTACAATTGTTGGTGAATAGGAGATAAATACCTAGTAAAACTACCACTACATAAATCCCAATGTTTTTTATCAAGAAAAAAACCTCCAAACCCAAGCCTCCCAACTTGCTACTTTTTCCAAAATAGTCCATGATTCTGGTTTACTTTTTATAGGTTGTGACTTGTAAGTTGTTTCTTGCCCACAGAATAAAGTTTAAAAAAATAGTCCTTTCTTTCAGAAACTGAGCTTACATGTATGAGTGGGCAGCTCTCACCACTGATGCCAGCAGGTTTCTCAGAACAGAACCTGTAGAAGTTTCTTGAAATAAGTGAAGGAAAGAATCAAATAATTGTTAGCTACAAAGATGCTCAAAGCAAAAGGAGGCCTAGGCTTCTGTGTCTGTAGCTATTTACAGATACACCTTCTGAATTAAGGATAGGAAATAACCCTATCTTCAATTGTATATATGTCATGTAACTAATTTATAAGCAACTGAAAAAAAACAGTATTTCCCCTACAAAGTACAGATGGGAAACTGCACTTAAAGTCTTTTTAATTTTTTTTAAATACCAGACCTAAACATTTGCTCAGGAATTAACACCTAGAAAAGTCAGAAAGAGACAAAAGCCTTTTGAAATGAGATGAAGTACAAAATTCACATACTTGGATCCCTTCCTGAAGTCAACAATTTCTAATAGGTTTTCTTAGCAAAACAGACTTGCATACTTGAGTGTGCATGTTTGAATTTTATGGCTATTTACATTTCCCTTTGCTTCTTGTTATCCTTATTATTATTATACAAGTATGGAAGCACATGATCATTCAATGGGAAAATAATGAAACCAGCTCTGCTAGAAGTTTGCTAGATACATGAGAACTAGGGAGTGGTGCTTGAAATTTTTCCAGATCTTTTTTTTGAAGAAAATATGGCTTCAACAGACTTAAAATGTTCTGTGAAAACTAATGGATTTTGTTGAACATGGATGCAAAATCAACTATTTCTGGGTAAGGTCAAAGTATTTCCTTTCAAAAACATCAAAGCAAACAACAAAGACCTTGTTGTTTTAACTTAGTATTACTGCAAGGCTGAGGCAAGAACATTTACGCTAAATGCTGCCTCTTTATCAGGCTTCACTGGGGATACCAATACCCAGAATCATTAATACCAGGGCAGCAGAAAAAGAAAACCTAATTTCTACTAACCCTCAAAACCAAAATATCTATCAGCAAGGTATTAATTGTGATTCCTATGACAAATACATGCCATAAATTATCAAATTTGTCTCAGTTTTACTGATATTTTGTTCATTAAGGTGAAGTAGGCTTGCCTTCACAAAAAAATACATTTGGTAAGGCCACAGGGACAAAAAAGGAGTCAGCAACTGAACCAAATGCAAAAATGCGTACCATTGTGTCTTTTTCTTCCATAATGACACACTCGGCTAGAAGTGACATTAAAACAATCCAACTTCTTAGAGCATTTAATTTTTGTTAGGACAACAGAACAAGGACAACAGAAAATATCATCCTAAATTCAGACAATGTCACACACCTTTGATTCCTGTCTACTATCATATAGCCAATAAGCTTTAAAAGATGATTTTTAAGTGAATGCACTCCCACTAAAAGGAATAGGGTGGAAAAGAAGGATGGAACAGAATGCTTGGGTGACTGTCCTGTTCTGGAGACTGGTTATTGAACACTAATGAAAATACATGAACTAGCCATCATAAATGCTTTTTCCGCTGTTGGCCATAATGACTAATTTGCAGGAGTAATCCCAGACACTTCAACTCTAGAATTGAACTCTAACAATGAATTGAACTGATAAAGTATATTTCACATCTGAAGCTTTTAATTACAAGTACTTGTTCAGTCATATTAATTATATTCTGCCCTTTCCCTCAAAAGACAGGAAAAGAGATTAAAAAAAAAAAAAGGAAAATAAAAAAGGCGGCAGGGACCAAAAGCAGAAGCAGAAACACAGTGTTCCAAATTCTTAAGCTGACACATTTTTCCACAATTCATTTTTAATCAATAAGATCTGCACATGCTTTCTGAGTTTCCAGCCATATGTAGAGCAAAGCAAACTATTGGGGTCAGCAAAAGAAACCTATGATATAATTTTTCAAAACCACCACAGTTGTATGTTTAGCGATACATGTTAATAGCCAGAGAGAAGATGGAAAATTATTTTCCAATAAAGCCTTTTGGATAATTCCAAGAGTAACTAAATTAATTTAAAACTACTATTCCAGTCCCTGCTGATTCTACCTGCCAGAGTACAGAGGAGTACATGGACCTCAAGGTCCTGTTTCTCCTTCAAAGTAGCCGCCTCCTCCAAGCCTCTGAAAAACAGCTATAAAGAGGCTGCATAGAAACACTGAAGTCAACACTGCAGTTGAAAATTATCCCTCAAAACTTCACAAGGAAAACCCTCTAGCTTGCCACACCACAGAGAGGACTAACTACCAGCCCATCACTGGTAACTTCCTACAAGATCATGGTCAAAATATAGCAGCATTCAAGGCTTTTTCCTCAGAGAAGCACATTCACTTACATATTTATCATCACCTCACAGCCACCAATCCACTAGAAAAAATTCAGTTAAGAATGCGTTAATAATAAAACAAGAACTAAATCTGCAGCAACTGTGACAGTTATAACTTTACTCATAATGAAGCAGCTGCCAGGAAGAAGGTACTGCTCAAAGTCCAGGCAAATCAAATGTCATCATCTTATTCACAGGAGCTCCTACTGACAATTCAGCTGCAATCATCATGCAGTGTATTGGGTTTGCGTGGCAAAGCTTCGGTGGGGGAGGGCTACAGGGGTGGCTTCTGTGAAAAGCTGCTAGAAGCTTCCCCTGTGTCAAATAGAGCCAATGCCAGCCGGCTCCAAGATGGACCCGCTGCTGGCCAAAGCCGAGCCCATCAGTGACGGTGGTAGCGCCTATGGGATAACTTATTTAAGAAGGGGGAAAAAAACTGCTGTGAAACAGCAGCTGAAGGAGAGGAGTGAGAATATGTGAGAGGAACAACTCTGCAGACACCAAGGTCAGTGAAGAAGGAGGGGTGGAGGTGCTCCAGGCGCCAGAGCAGAGATTCCCCTGCAGCCGTGGTGAAGACCACGGTAAGGCAGGCTGTGCCCCTGCAGCCCATGGGGTTAATGGTGGAGCAGATATCCACCTGCAGCCCGTGCAGGACCCCACGCCAGAGCAGTTGGATGCCCAAAGGAGGCTGTGACCCCATGGTAAGCCCATGCTGGAGCAGGCTCCTGGCAGGACCTGTGGACCCATGGAGAGAGGAGCCCACGCTGGAGCAGGTTTGCTGGCAGGACTTGTGACCCCTTGGGGGACCCACGCTGGAGCAGTCTGTTCCTGAAGGACTGCACCCCATGGAAAAGACCCACGCTAGAGCAGTTCGTGAAGAACTGCAGCCCCTGGGAAGGACCCACGTTGGAGAAGTTCATGGAGGACTGTCTCCCATGGGAGGAACCCCATGCTGGAGCAGGGGAAGAGTGTGAGGAGTCCTCCCCCTGAGGAGGAAGGAGCAGCAGAGACAACCTGTGATGAACTGACCGCAATCCCCATTCCCCGTCCCCCTGCACCGCTGGAGGGGAGAAGGTAGAGAATTTGGAAGTGAAGTTAAGCCCAGGAAAAAGGGAGAGGTAGGGGGAAGGTGTTTTAAGATTTGGTTTTATTTCTCATTATCCTACTCTGATTTGATTGGTAATAAATTAAATTAATTTCTGCAAGTCAAGTCTGTTTTGCCTGTGATGGTAACTGCTGAATGATCTGTCCCTGTCCTTGTCTCAACCCACGAGCCTTTCATTATATTGTCTCTCCCCTGCCCAGCTGAGGAGGGCAGTGATAGAGCAGCTTTGGTGGGCACCTGGCATCCAGCCAGGGTCAACCCACCACATGAAGTAAACCCACCTACAAAACAAACCAGTTTGATCATTTTTAACTTATTCTTAATGAATAACTCACAAATTCTGCATTTATGTCAGTGGATTGAAAAATACCTATAAGACCTTCTAATGCGATTGTACTATTCATGCTCATAATGAACATAAGCATTGTTCCAATGGCAATTATATTTCAGCTGTGTATTTTCTCTATGTAGGTACTAATAAATGTAGAATTTATCCATATAAATGCAAAAGGCCACACGTCCAGATTCTTTAAAATCTCAACAGATAAATACAATTTTATTTACAGAATATTTGGGTTTTTAAATTGTTCCTCTTTTATTTAGAAATTCAACTGTGGATGATATGAAATTGTCATTATTATTCAAAAATTAATTTAACTTCTCATACTCAGTTATTCAATGTGGAGCAACAGGTTAACAGGAAACATTTACTAGCACCCTGTGTCATTTGAGAGATGTCACATATCTGACCACTTGCATTCAGAAAAGCCATAAGATTATTCATTAACTGGCCTTTAGAAGCTGTACATATACTGTCACTGCTTAAGTCTTCAAAAATACTCCAGATGAGCAATCTTCAAAACTGACAGCACTCTAGCAAATTATACTAACTTCAGAAGTTATGAAATTGTTCAAAAACTCTGAACTGAAACTCAGAAATTTCAGTAAATTCTGATGAAAATCAGATTCTGAATCATCCTTGTGCAGTACCAGGTACTCCATCAAAGTCAAACGAGTGTCATATCTGGCTTGGTATCACATTATCATGGGACCCTACCTGAGCTTCCTGATGCACTCCAGTGAAAGGCTGCCCTTTTTCCACAACGGAAATAGATCATATTCTGGTACTAACAACTCTTTGAGAGCAGCATTTTGAAGCTGCTGTCTAGGTGGCATTGCCAAGCTGATACAAAACTCCACAAGTCCTTTTGTCTTCAAGAAGGACTAACAGCAGCAATACAGTAAAAAAAAAAAAAAAACCTCAACTAAAAAACACCAATGATAAAAAAACACCGCGTACTTCTCACTAATTCATTATCATGCCTGTTCCTTCTGCTCATTCGTAAGAGTAGCTTCTCTCCATTTTTGAAGAGGGAAGAGACATAGAGTTCATGGCATTTAGACATTTTTATGGAATAATATTCCTTCAAACATTTTTCAAGTTACAAGTGCCAAAAAAGAAAATATTTCTATTTACTGAAGAGACCATAAAGGCACCTTCAGAAAAGCCAACAATTGCGCTAGAGCTAAGAGCATGTGTGCCAACTTTCACACAGAAACAAATTATTCATTCAAATGATTAAAGTCCTACAAATACAATTTTTACAAAAGAATTGTGACAAACTATTATAGCTGGGAAGAAAACAATTGTGTATGATTTTGAATTATTTTTGTCCTTTTTGCTCCAGAATTTAATGAAGAACTCTTTGTCAACACAACATGGAATTCCTCTTTGCTGTTGTTGATTCTTTCTTTTTAATTACAGATTTTCAAAAGAAAACTAGATTCCATTCACAGCTGTGACAAAGCAACATTTAAATTCTTTCCCTTGTTTTCTGAGTGTAAAGTGACTGGAGGGAATAATGAAGTGATGCCTATCCATGAAGAACTGATGTCAGTGCCCCAGGATTATTAATCAGAAAAGAAGATATTTTTACAAGATAATCTGGCTTGTCTACACTGTGAAAGAGATAAGGTCCCCAGGCCTGTGTTATGTGCTCACTGTATTCCCATTATTTTACATATGTTCAGAAGCTCTACCAATGTTCTTCCTCCCTACCCAAAGCACGGCCACAAGAGTGGCCAGAGATAAAGCCCTGAACAGTGTATTTCCTGCAGCACCTGGACCTCACCATTAAATGCACGCAGGTGATTAAGATGTTTCAAGCACTGAATTACGGAAACACTTAATAAATTAAGCTGGATTAGCAAATTGTTAAAAAAGCTTCCATTCAGACACATCTCTGCCAGAGCAGTGACAAAATGGGAAAAGAGAGAAAATTACATTGCAATTTAATGACATTTTAGGACAATCTAATATGATAATGCCTTGGCTGAGGCTGCATTGATCCTGACAGTATAACCATTACAGACTTTGATATGCTATTCACAACTCGCCCATTACCATTTACATTGGCATAAACTCTCAGCTTGGAAATTATTCCTTTTAATTAAAATGAGGTTAGTATCATTTTAGTTAGAGACATAAAACTTCGTAACATTTCAGATAATTTTCTTTCCTAGCTCAGATTTCGTTCAAAGCATTGTATGTTTTTATTCGTAAGGGATAGAGACAGTTTATAAATATTGAAGGCTATGTGGTAGCAAGTTACCAAAAAAAAAAAAAAATCACACACAAAAAGAAAATAGGTCACAGAGCTGAATGCCAGGAAAAAAGAAAATACCTGCATAATACTCTGGCAACATGGAGACTTAGTTCAACTTTGCCACAGAGCATCTATTAAACCAAAGAACAGCAAGCTCACGTTCATCATCCTAAAGGAGGTATAGGGTTATACCTGCGACACAAACGTTTCACCAGATCAAATCTCCAGGACCCTGTTCTCATTTACACAGGGCTTTCCGTACACGTGGCCAAAGTCAGCGCACCTATATACTGAATTTCTTTACTGCCAGACAGAAATGTGAATGTATATTAATGCAAAGGAGACTCCAGCCCTCAAATAAAAAACTGTCTGCTTTAGTGATGGGCCTACCCTGAATAAATTAGAGTTAGCAACACATGAACATGTTTAATTCTGTTATAAAACCCTTTACCGCTGGGCGTGTGGGAGTGTCTGTGTTATATTTTGCTTTTAATAGTGCTATCCTGAGAACACTGGATAATTACTTTTTTCAGCTGACTCAGAACAGGTATAGCAGCACGGGGACCAGCTGTGCACGCTTTCCCACTCCAGCATTTCCAAAGTAAAGGCAAACTTAGTAACATATTGCTTTGACTAAACTAGGCTATAGATCTCCATCAGAATATCTCCCATCTCATACGCCAAAAATCCACAATTGCCCGACTGCGGCAAGAGATATCCAGAGGCTTATTTAAAAAGTAGCAGTAACATAAAGGAATGATATGGAAAACAGTTGCATTCAGAATTATTATTGAAATAAATTATCTGTAAAAAATAAAGGAAATTAACATATGTATGTAAAGGAAATGATATATACATACACGTATATATGCATGTGTGTTTATGTAATACTTAGTCTATATAAATTTACATAGGTACAAATTTAATTTAAATAAAGATAGATAGCAATAGGAAAACAACCCACAGATGATCTTGGTTTGACATGCACTCAGTATGGATGGCTTTATCACATGAGAATGGATCCTATGTTCTATTTAGTCCAGTTTCTAGTGTCTATTTCTAGACAAATAGTCTCTGCACAATCACTTAGTGAAATTACTCCTCCTGAAGATGTATTACCTGCCCCATGAAGGCACCTATACCAAAAATCCTATACTACAATCTCATTTAGGCAAAGGCACACAAGTGAAAATGAAAAACGAAAGCACAGAGAAATTATGCAACAAGTCCAAAGCTACACCACAGAGACTGGGGCAGAATTAAAATGAGATTACAAGATGTGAACTCCCACATACACTATGTTATGTTTTCTTTCAGACCACACTGGGAAAGCTCACCTCCACCCACTGTTAAGGATATAAAAAAATATATCTGCTCAACAAATTTGTGGAGCCAGTCTCTTCACTCTATACAGTCAAAGAATCCACTCTACTAAAGAGAATTCACAAATAAATAACAGTGGATGGTTATTGTGGTTTGTTTTGTTGGGTTTTTTTTGTTTGCTTGTTTGTTTGTTTTTTAAGAAAAAGCATTTTTCTCTAAGCATAATCCAAAATTTTGGTCTTGAAGAAGTGAACACGGAGTTTGAAAATGCAATAGAAAAAACAGTCTTTTGAACAAAGTCCAGCTTTTAAAAAAGATCTTAAAAGATTATTTTTATACAGTTGATTTTAACAATACAAAAACCTCTATGTGATATGAAGGTAACTTCGATGCTAGCATATTTATAATGATGTTTTATTCATGTATTGCTTTTGTAGCTCTGTCACTAAGAATTGAATCAGCTACATACAACTTAATTCTTCCACTGCTAGTTGTGCAATGAGAAAGATATTGCTTTCTGATTGCAGTAAAACAAAATGAAATATATTACCTGTCTGTTCAACTACGATTAACAAATGCAGTGAGTGTGAGATATGACATGTATGGCTACTTTTCCATAGAAATGTCATGCATATGGAGAACTTTTTGTTACACATATACCAAAGATTTCTGGATTTTTCAAAACTGCATATACATCTGTGGATCCAGTTTGCTAAAGTACGTTGCCCTACTATCCTTTATACTTAGTTAGAACAGCTACTTTATGATAACTTTAGTTAAAAGAAAAGAGCATATTGTTGACCTGAAAATTTCCATCCCTAAACACTGGAGGTTTTAATGGCTTTGTTTTTTTTAAAAAATATAATAACAACAACAACAATAATAAATCATAAACAAGCCACACCTCTGTGTCCACTCTTCCTTTCTGCTGTCATCTAAAAATTATGTTAGGGAGGCATAGGAGGCGAAATTTTTTTTTTTTAAATCAAAGGAAATGAAGAATCAAATGTTAAATTTCTCCTCAGATTAAATGAAGATTGCAGTTGAAAGCATTTTTAACTTTTTGGCAAAGCAGCTTGCCAATGGCTGTGGATTACAACAATCAGGTGTCACATGAAAAAGCAGAGCATGGTATTGAACACTTCATGACAGGGTTTGCAAGGTCGCAAAATATCTTCAGAGAAAACTCCAAGTTATCTTTGCTCTGGAAAAAAGGAAGTAAATGACCAACTAGTAAAAGTATGCAGTGATAATATACTTACATTCCAGTACCAGGAACATGAAAAAACAGGACACTGATGCCATCTTAACTAGAAGACAAACTCCCAAACTTCTCATCCTATCACTCCAGGTAAGACATAAGAAGACCTGTTACACAGCCTACCTCCCTCCTGCAGCCCCTGCATAAAAATGGCATATCCCTTACATCAACACTCAAAGCCTAAAAAAAAAGTCATAGAATGTGCAGATTACAGATTCCCAAGGACCTACAGTCTTAGATCTTATGCGTAAACAGGAAATTTTGGAGAGGGAAAAAACCCCAAACATTGGAAGGTGAATTTTATGAATTACCATGGACACATCAATTTGATGTCTAATCTGATACCATTCATGTCATTGGTATGTTTGTCCTCAATTTCAAAGGAGCCTGGCATAGATTAACAGCAAGCAGTAAGAGTAGTTTTGTATCAGAGGTATTGAATACAAAATCTGTGGCTTTGGAGGCATAATGGGAATCTTTAATTCATTGTAAGTGTAACATGAAGTTAAGAACCCTTAGAAGCAGAAGAAATTACCACTCAACTCATGCAGATGCTGCTCTGGTGCTGTTATGTGATGCAAGGAGAGGGATTCTCCTGGTGGCTAAAAGCAATTTTGAAATTCTTGGTACTACTGTATATGCAAAAAGACAAAGACAAAAGCATCACAGATGTAGCCAGAAAAGGCAATGGAAAACAATGAAATATCAGAGGAACACTTGTAAGACAAGCATAGAAGAAAGCTCAGAAAGTGCATCTCAGGCATAATCTTGGCACTAAGGCGAATTTTGAGAATACAGAATAAAGAGACTGCTCCCTTTATTATTCCTATTCTTTTTTTATTTAGGAAGATATAATTTTATGAAGATTTGTTTTGCAAACAAATAAAGATGCATCGAAGATTATAGGCAATTCTCTCGTCACTTTTTCTTCCCAACAGAACAACCTATAAGATGTTGAATACTGACTAACGATTTAGTTTACAAGAGAGTATGCTATATATTCCCTTCTGGATATAGCTGGACTATAGCCAGATATGACACTGATCCTAATTATTTTTCTGATATTAAAGAGATCCAAAGAAAATATGACCCTTAAACCACTTATCAGCATCCAAACCAATATCTGAAATAGCTAGGTATATACAGGTATAGCTCTGTCAAACTGCTCATCAAGAATGCTACTGCTTTGCCGTTGTACTCACTGCCAAACGATGCTGAAAGCTCCCAAGGAAGCACTGTTGAGAGGGAATTACGGAGCCTGTCTTCTTGACCAGTTGTCTGGGGGTTTACTCTGGATTCAGCTAATGCCATAGGCTTTTGGCAGCTGGCACTATGCACAGTGTAAAACGTCATTCAGCTTCACTGTCTCAATCACTGTGCTCCACAGAGCAGAAAATTAAGTTTGACAGATTTGAAGGAGGTTCTTGTAATTTACTATCATTTATATCAATCATTATACATATGGCTTTAAAATCTCATCTGCAACTTCCAAAAGAACTATGACTGAGTCAGTGTGGTTATTTTATAACAGAAAAAAAAAAAAAAAAAGAGTTTAGATCAAATACTCATTTTCATTCCTGTGGACAGAAGCAGTGTCATCATTTCTGTCTTTAAACATTCTACCTTTAAACTAATTTTCAGAGGAGCTTAATTTCTATATCATCTAGCCTTAATTAAGATGTCATTGACTAGTAGTCTTTTATTTTGTAACTGGCTAAGAATTTTCTGCTGGAACTGCCTTTTATTGGAAATAGCTGATTTGTAGGTGACTTTTTAGTATAAAATATGTCAGGTTTCATGAACTTTCTATAAAATGTAAGCAGCCGTCTACTGTTTTCTGCCTGGCACATGCTGCTTCCAGGTTGCTACATCCACTGCATTGGGGACAGGCAAGTCAGAAGCCAAGCCTCTCCAACACCTTGGGGATGCAAACTGTCCTAAATCTGGAGAATCCAGGACTTTCTGCCATGGGAAGCAGCGTCTTTCCGGGGTTCCCAGGGATGCTGCAGAGCACCCTGTCTGGGAAAGCCTTCTTCAAGTTCCTGGCTCCAACACACATGACAATTCCTATCTATGTCATCAAATTATTTCCCTTTCTGTTTCACTGCACAGCCCTGGGCCTCTCAGTGTCCACACTGCATACGTATTAGTTTGCACACAGACTCCTACTTAGAGCAATCCAAGCAGTTCCCTTGGTGAGAGAACCTGAGCACAGAAGAAAAGATAATATGCTCCAAGATCTGTAAAGCACAGACAGAGGGCAGTTCGCATCAGCCACTGCAAATCTTGCTTCTTGGCCCCATACCAAAGAGCTTCCCAAAAGCGGTGCACCTCGGTCTTCAGCTATACTTTCTGAAGCAGATACTTTCTTTACAACTCAAAAAATTTTCCATTGGCCAGACATGCCAATTCTAAACCTCAATTCATTTGCAACAAAGAAGTCAGGGTTGGATGCAGGGACTGTGCCAATGCCCGTAGATACTGAAAGTGCCACTGGGAAGCTCCTCTCCTTTCAGGCCCCCTTTTTACCTCTACTGTTGAGGCCACCGGTTTAAGAGCTACGAGAGGCTTTGATGGAGTGCACTACAGCCTCCTCTAAGCTTTTAATATTTACACCAATGCTGTGTTACTTTTCTGCATATCATCCACCTGATTGCCTTATTTTTATGACAATGATGGGGAAGAGAACACATAAAATGCTAATGTATTAAATAATTTCTCCCATTGTTTGTCTTGGGTTTGAAATATTTGGGTGCAATCAGATATACTTGATCCTTTAAGGAAAAGTGTCTGTGATGAGATACTTAATACATACACCAAGAGTACATTTTGCTCTCTAGTGACAATTATTTGAAGATGAAGAGAGGAAAATAAAGCTTCATTTCACTGTGATCTGCAGGACCTTGGTAATTTTCTGGTTACTGAGAACTCTTGAACAGAAAAGTATATCAAGTCTAGAGCTCATCCCATGGTTTTAGAAACATAGTGACTAAAAGGAAACACAGATGGCTATTAACAACTTGGTTAAAGTTTCAGCAAGTATCACAAAACCAAAATACAGAACTCCTGCAAGTACTTTTCCCTCACAACCTAAAACCCCCAAACCTCTTCATTCAACTGTTAATGGTCTCATGTTACTGGCAAAACCTTTTTTTAGATTCTCTACAGCTACCTTGACTTAGTAGCTTCTGAAATTGAACATTTACTTAATGTCTTCCTTTGTTTATCTATTCATTTTGTAAACTGACCAATGTCCGTTTATCGACCCAAAGAAATTGCATTACAGAACAGAATTTAACACTGGCAACCATAACAGGAATCCTTAAAGAAGCCTAAAGTGTTAACTAAGTGTAGACTTAAATTATTAATTGAAGCAAGACCTACTAATTACAGTTCAACAGGTACTCAGTATCCCAAGCCACTGGCATGCAGACAGCAGACAGCAGAAATGGCAGCTACTGAGCTACGGGTTGCAGGCTACTGCCATTGACTGCTATCTTCTGTTATTCCATAAGCAGCTTCATGGGGAATGGGAGAAGGCATACTGCAAAGGTATTAGTGAGAATTTTCCTTTTCCAGTGGGAATTTACTTCAGTTCAGGAAATAAGAACTGTGAACATTCCTCCTCGCTTGTGAAATTTCAGTCTCAGCCACGAGTGCTGTCAGCTTCAGGCATCCGGTTCTGCCCGAGTGCCTTCCTGATGCCCCCATGGCACATCCTACTTCCCCAAATAAAAACAAAATACACGGGACACAATCATGTCCCGCTCAGTTCCTGCAAATGTGTTGACTGGTTTTTGAACAAAGAATATAAAAGTGATAAGAAAACATTTACTGAAATAGCTACCTAATCTGCATTTTCTCATTTGTTTTTGTACACCTGAATGCAGACTGTACACAGTTTGATTAGTCCTGCTGTGTACTTCTCAGGGTACTCTTGGTTCAGAAGCAAATCAGAGAGTCACTTCTGAGGTGCATCTAAACTCAGGAACTATTTCCTTAGACATTTTTAATTGACAAGAAACAGCAGCATCACCCAGTGCTTTGGGACTCCATAGCAGTTTTCCCAAAATAAAAGATTAAACTCAGAAGCTGCTGATCCATTGGTCAGTCCAAGTGAGGTAAAATGAGAGCCAACAAGCAGCCTCCCTTGCCTCCCCTCCAAATGTGATCACTTCAAAGGAACATAAAAAAGAAATCTCACACAACAATGAAAGAATGGAAATACAGGGAAGGACTACTATTTCCATAACAGTACTTGTCTCTTTCTTTAGACTTTGGCCTTTAAAAATCTCAGATTTCAGAAAAAGAAAAAAGTCTGATGGCTGCATAGAAACACAAGAGAGGAAGACTTTTGCTACTCCTCCTGCCTTGCAAGGAATAATGAGAACAGAAGACAGAAGTGTCCCCTGTAATAGCTATTTAAATGTCTTCATTTGAATAGAACCTGACACATGATTTTTAACCGCTTAAGATGGTTATCCAAGTCCCTCTTCCAGAACAAACCACATGAAAAAAACCCCAACAACCATGAGTTGCCCACTCATTTGGGTTGTGATGGGTAGGACTACATAACAAAGGAGGAAAGCAAAAGCAGACCGTGTCTCACACACACATCTCCTGCTCCACACACATAGTTCAGACACCACTGCGTGTTCCACAGCACGTTCTACCACAGCAACACAAAGCAGGTGCCTCTGGTTTGCTGGGGAACGGCAGACACATGACCAGAGCACCTGAAGTCTCTGAGAATCCACCATGTAGGGAAGCAGGTAGCACATTGTTAGTCACAGCAACAGCTTCAGGCAATTAACAGACCCATTTTACAAGCTGGTTCTGAGTTTGTTTTCACTGTCCCTCACTAGTCCTCACATAAAACTTGGTTCAGAGGACTTCTTTATTCTTTTTACAACTGACAAGATAAAGGATACATTTATATATAAAACATGAATACTTATTATTTATGCTTACAGCTGCTTATGTACCTCAGACGGAGTCAAATTTCTAAGTCCACATAGTTAATGCTTGGGCTGGGACAGGGGCAGAAGTGGTTCTCAGCTGAGCTACCAGAGAACCACACATGCAGCTAGGTTTATGACCACCAATTCAATACATCTTTTGATTTTTCATCTCAGCCTACTGGATTTACTCACTTTTAACACATTCACAAGATTCTAGGAGTCAGATTTTTTTCTCCCATCCTCCAGTGTGCCTGAGTTGACTTGTTAAATGTTCTCATGCTTTTTTTGAAAACCTGCTTTTAATTAAAAAACAGACCATATAAGATAAATGGGGAAAAAGCTATAGAAGAAATTGAGAATATTACAAAATGCAAACATGTCACATAATATTATGCAAAATAGCCATTTAGGTTAATAAAATGTAAGACAAGAACAGCATTACAAATACTAACAACTAAATTAAAAAACCTAACTAAATAAATTTACCTGTGGACATCCATGACCTGGAAACATTAAGTTCTTTATTTTATAACATTGCAATCTCTTTTTACCACCTCTGCTATTCATACACAAAAGATCAAAAAAACATCCACAGCCCCTTCTTGAGGAGTGTCTGTCTGGAATTGTTAGCCATGCTTGTTCTCCCTGGGGGAGAGTCAGTATGTACTTTCTTGTCTTCTAATCAGTCAGTCTGCTCCTTCTGTTCATCGTTAGCTGATAAATTCCTCCCCTAAAAATACATGTCCCCAGTTTTGGGCTGCAAACTCTTTTTCATATCTAAGACTGCAAATGTAATGTAGACTTCTCTCTTCAGTCCTGCTGCAGCATTTTGAACACATTTCAACCAGAAAGATATAAGTCCATTTGTCTGTCTTACAGGTTTGAAAGTTGTCTTTGTGGGTTGATATTTATTGCCTTGCAGTCTTTCATACAAAGTAGGTCTAAAAAGATATTTCTTTTATCACTCCAGTACCTCAGTCTGGGATCCTGTAATCATGCTAGGCCTCATCTTGCTTTGCATCCCTTGGCAATTTAGGTTGTGCAAGCTATATTAAGTGATCACAGATTTTCATAGCAATGGCATGTACAAGATGTTCCAGCTTACATATGTTGAATCCATTAGCTGCAATAGACTGTTAAGGTAATTTTTATTTTTTTAATAGGTAATACACACACAAATATCAATTTGCTAAAATGTGAAGATGGCAAAGTCACTCATTCAAATGTTTGGAAATGCCAAAATTAATTACTGTTGCATGTACCCTTATGTACCAAAGCAGCTGAGAGTACTTAGCACTTCTGTAAATTGCAACACATTCTCAAGTCAAGCAACCAACTACCTAAAAGTTCACCTAACTGTTATGACACACCATCACCTTGGCAGAGTCAGAGATAAAATACAGCTCTGAAAATCCATTCACCCACCCCAGTCATGCATTCATCCTTTTACTTCCTCAAGCTTCTTGCTTATTCAGTACATGTTCCCTTGTGCAGGTAGCTTCTACAGGTCAGCACTTCTCTGCTAGAAACCCTGACTTGAGTACCACTGGTCCTGGCCACTGCTGCCTCAGCCACTTCTACCTTCTCTACAGCAAGCAAACCCTTCATTCGTCTTGCCCTGTTCCCCAGCTTCTTGACCATCTTCATCCCCAACCTCTTCACAGCAGTCTCTGTTGCTTCAGCTCAAAAGTCCTAGTGCCCTGCTGGGCTTTGTTGGAGACTTTAACACACTCCTTAATGTCACAGAACTAGTTAATCTGTGCACACTAAAGAAAATAAACAACTGTCATTCAAACAGAAAAACAAAAGATATTAATCATTTGGTATTATCACCACACAGCACGTGAGTCCATATGACTAAGACATGAGGGAGGAGAACCATATGTACCTAACTATTTGCAATGCAAACCTAGCAGGGTTTTCCAAATGAGGTCACAGATGACAAGAGTATCAATACAATACACACATACACATAGATTCAGACACAGTATTTTTACAGTCCTAATGGAGATGAGGTTGGATGAGGACCTCTTGGGTGCAATTTATGCAATATGGGTTTTCGTAAGACTGAGGTAACACTGGTAATATTGTGGAAGCAAAAAAAAATTTTTTTTGAGAGTTTATTTCAGTTCAACTAGCTAGGGAATTTGATCTGAACTGGAGCTGCTCAATTGCTTCTGGATGACCAGGTGTCAGTAAAGGATCAGTAACATCTATTTCTATTTATGTATGGCTGACGTGCTGCCAGATTTTTCTAGAAATAGACATTACAGAGGCTAGCTATCTCTTCTTACCTTCCACTTGGATCACTGCAATATGCTCTGAACTTAGAAAATATTTCAAAAATTCAGCTAGCATAGAAGTAGGCAATATTTTAAAGGCAAACCATTTGGAAACAGCCATCTGTGCTTGATAATGGTTGGAAATTTTAGAAAAATGCTACTTTTCTCTCTTCTCACTTTTTTTTGTCAAAAATTTCTTGAAGATTTTCACTAGTTCCACTCATTTTACCCTTTCTGCAGTGGATTTCTTTGCAGTACTAGTTCTGGAAAAAAGATAGAGCTTTACGGCCAAATTTTGTGTGATAACCTACACAATACTAATTCATTCGTGTTGACCAGAGACCCTGGCATCCCTGTGTTCCTTCATGTCACATTAGCTACACCATCTCTTCTAATGCCTCCACTCCAGTATCTCCCTTTTACTTATTCCTCATTATTTCCCTCGACCACCAAGACCATCTAAGCAGTCAAGAAGCCAATCTCTTGGTTTCAGTGGGATGCAACTGCCAGCAAGAGCATCTTTACCAAAAATCTACTTCAATAAAATAACCTATTATTTCCTAATTCTGATAGAGCTTGAATTTGCTGACCGTTCAACAAAGTGCAAACCTTCTTGCAGGTTTCTGAAGGAAACATCATTTAGTATTAGGGGATCGCTGTTAATTTTAAATAAACGGTCAGGTATGGTGCTAGCAATGGTTTCTTTACTAAGCAGCTGACCATTTATTTTCCTCATGCATGTACCAAATGGTAGATGCCTTTCTATGTTTTCTTTAAGCTAAAAAGGCATTTCCATGGAGAAGATCACTGATTTCAATTAAAGAGAACTGAGGACTCGCTATTTCTAAGATGTTTAAGCATTCATCAGGTCTATAGACCTTATGCGATTACAGATATCTCTGACCATACAAAACCCACACATTTACTTTTCTAGTACCTTAGTGTAAGTTTCGCACAAACATCGTCTCCATAAGCACTTCTTCCCATTACACAGGAAAAACTGAAAAGTTCCTTGCATTTATAATTAAAGACATTTAATTATGATTTAATATATATTCTTGATTTGCAAAAGTAAATAAGAATCTGAAGACTAAAAGCACTTAGATGTTTCATGGCATTTCATGTTACTGGAAGCCTTTCTTTTCATATTCCTACTAGGAGCTTCCTTCTACTGATGATTTAAGTAGCAAATACTTCAAAACATTCAAATAGTAAATATTCATTTTGGTTCCAAAAGACATGATAAAATGACTCGCATACTATACCATCTATATTATTTCACTTAAGACTACACATACATTGAATATTTTACTGCTCTTCTTCCACTCCTTTCCAATATATTTAAACAAACATTAGCAAATCCTGTTTGTAGTCTCAACTGAAGCCAAGAAAGCTGTTAGTTCAATGCATATACACTCCCTTCACTGACCTAAATTATGAGAGACCAACTTCAAAACCACTGACTGAAAACTAATCTTAAACACTGAGCGAGTGTAACAGATCCTGTAACTACACCTCCAGAAGAAATGCATTAGAGATGTACTAGAAAAAAAACGGCTACAAAATAAATACAGAACCATTAGGTGTCATGTTAACTCAAACATGAGTTTCTTTTTTGCAGGCCAGTAGCCCAAGGCAGCTCCTCTCCGATTCACTGTGTTACTGAAGCACAAACCCAGTAACCTCAGAGCGCTCTGGCACACAGCAACATCGCAGCGGGTCAGGTCTCTCACGGAAATGGGTGCTGCAGTTCAGCTGCCAGCGTGGTACCAAACAAATCGCTTCTGCTCTTGGCCTGACACTGACACGCTTTGGCAAATAAAGAGAAAAAAAGACCTGGTCCACTTGAATCCAGGGGTCCTTCCCTGAATGCTCAAAGTTCCCAGCTGCATCCCACTACTTCCTGATGTCAAAAAGCAGTCTGTTGACCACAGGCCACCCCACTGTTTCCAGACACTAGACAACGACTATCCATCCTCCCTGAACGCTGAAGCTTGGTGAGACACAGACTGCTTAGGCTATATATTCAAACTGCAAGACGGTACAAAAAGAAAACATTTATGCTTACTGATCCCAGGTACTGATGCAATGGAGGAGCTGTAAAAACCTTTTTCAGCTGCCGAAAGTCTTGCCTTTTTCAGAAAAATGCCCTCTTGTCCCTTAATACAGGTGACCCACTAGTATGTATAACTTTAAGACCACTGACCTACCCGAGAGCAGGATGGTAGAAGCAGGTGCGACCTGTTTCTGAATCTGGACAAAATTAATGCAATCCAAGTGCCTCCAGGGAGTCAGCTTTGCTGGCTAAAGAAATCTATCGCTTGCTATCTTTGAGCTCCTTTGAAACACTTCTTTGATAGAGGCATTTGCTCTACAGTTTAAGTCCTTCATCCTGTTAGTTGCCATTCATCTTCTAGATTTTAAATGGTTTACCTGGCTGAGTAGAAAGGCATATATATTTCTACAGTGAGCATTCCCAAAGTACTTCATGTATGCACAATATGGCAGGTCTGTATCTTCAGGTAAAAATTAGCAAGTCATCCTGCCTCTAGCTTTGACTACATTCCTCGTTTTAAGCCAAATTTGTAACGGCAACAACTATGCACCGCTAATGCCTTTGGCATGATCCTGCATGAAAGCAGCATGACCTTGGGAGGCTCAGTGAAGACAGAGTGAGACAGGGTATTTTTCTCACAGCATGGCCATATACACACACACCCCACATACCAATCCTGCTCTGCTGCTGCACAATATCCTGTGCAAATCAATGTGGTATCCATTCGTCCAAGTCCCTCTGCAGAGAAAGACCGTTACCTTCCATGATTTTATCTGCAATATTATCAACATCTCAGAAATAATTATGGTTTGAGTACACACATTTTGCACTAGTTCTGCTACTTTTCAGTCGCATGATGTACCCCCTCATTATATTAATACCAATTAAAAAAAAAAAATAGAAGAGTTAACTTTTCTAGAAAAGCTGTCCTCCTCCCTTTTGAGCATGGTTCTGCTTGTTCCTGCCTGACAGAACAGAGTGCATCAAAGAAAAGTAATAACATATTTTGGCAGCTACAGCTAATAAAGAAAGCATCTACCTTAAGACTTCAAGACAGCAAACTAAGATTAAGCTCATCATGTCCTAGCCAAGAAAACCTGCAGAGAGTCATGCTTACAGCGAAAGCAAAGCTTGAAGCTTAGCTTTCTCACAAATTTCAGTTACCAATAAAGCTAAAACTGGAAGGAAGGGAAAAGGGATTTCTAAAAAGGTTGTGGAATTGTTTAAAAACAAGTTAGAAATAGACACTCAGTCACTCCTGATCTGTGTCACAGGTATTAGCTAGTTTCATGCATGTCTGTCTAAGAATTGAACCACAAATTATTTTAGGGGTGCTTTACAGTCTACTGCAATCGCATGGGACCAGCCTTCGGTGACTTTTTTAGTTTGAAAGCACTCACAAAAGCATTTATAAAAAGAACATATTTTCTCCCTCATGTCTGACTTATCTGGGTATAAAACATAACAGGAGAGGGGATTGTCTCAAGTTGCAAGTCTCTGCTTTGACTGACACAGCAGAATCATTACAGCACAGGAATCATTTCAGATATGGCAAATCAGGTCGCTTCTACAAACTTGTAAGTGCTCTCCCTCAAAGCAAAACTGAAGTCAGTGGGATGCCCTACATGGTCTGGTTTCCACCTGGGCTCCAATATATTTCAGCATTTAAAATGCATCTTTTCTACAGTGTTGATGCAGAGGGTCTAGACCTGGGGCTGAAGCTCCTCAAAGCTCTACTCCCTACAGCCATGTGCCTTACTGCTTTGTAGTTCACGAACTAATGACAACATGCACACATTAATCTGTCAGAAGCATCGGAGGCAACAGCTCGGAGGCAATCTCAGCATGGAGGATTTTGCTCTCTGTGGACTGTTGTTTGCACCTTTCAAACAAGTACCCCAAATCCTTGAGCCTACTTTATAGCCAGAACTGATTCACTTCACTTCTCAATTTGTTGCTGCTATTTTTATACTAGCACCTCCCTCTCAGAAAAAAAAAAAAAAAAAATTCAAAATAAGTCAATTCCTGTTAAAGGAATGTGGTATTTTAAACTGCATGACTGCATTTAAACACATACTTAAATTGAGTCTCTGCTGCCTAAATAAGCAGAAAAAAACGTCTAACTTCACAAACTATCCTAAATTTGACTCAAAAGGGAATATGACTATTAAAACTATTATTCTCAGCAACAACCTTTTAGAGTAACTGAAGTAGGGATTATCTGAAGTCAGCAGTACTTTTCCTTGTATGAACCTGGAGGATTTCCTAAAGTGCTGAGTGTTCTCCCTAGTTCTTCTGAAACCAGTATGAGTTCTACCTGAACTGATGAGAAATACATTATTTGCCTATGATCTTGTCCTGATTTTGGCTGGGATAGAGTTAATTTTCTTCCTAGTAGCTGGTATAGTGCTGTATTTTGGATTTTAGTATGAGAATAATATTGATAACACGCTGATGTTTTAGTTGTTGCTAAGTGGTGTTTATACTGGTCAAGGACTTTTCAGCTTCCCATGCTCTGCCAGGTGCACGGGAGGGGGCACAGCCAAGATAGTTGATCCAAACTGGCCAAAGGGCTATTCCATACCATATGACATCATGCTCAGTATAGAAACTGGGGGGAGTTGGCCGAGGGGCAGCGATCGCTGCTCGGGGACTGGCTGGGTGTCGGTCGGCAGGTGGTGAGCGGTTGTATCACTTGGTGTGTGTCCCCCCCTGGGTTTTGTTCCTCTCTCACTCTCTTGTTTTCCTTCTCATTACAATTTATTATTATTATTATTATTATTATTATTATTATTATTATTATTATTATTATTTTGTTCCAATTATTAAATTGTTCTTATCTCAACACACAAGTTTTCTTACTGTTGCTCTTCCGATTCTCTCCCCCATCCCACCGGGGTGGAGGGAGGGTGAGCAAGCAGCTGTGTGGTGCTTAATTGCTTACTGGGGCTAAACCACAACAGATCTCGAGATAGAAAAAAATAAATTTCTCTCGGCAGATAAAATTGTAAAAGTATTTACATCCATTTAGCTATTACTAATCAATAAATAGTAAAAAAATTTAGAAAAGTTTAAAATCTGTATCCTTAACACTGTACATTTCATGCAACAATAAAAGTGGACTGCACTTAATTGTTACCTGAAAATCCATGCAACATCATCTTACATAGCTGAACATGTAAAGGATGAGCCCTACATAGTCTGGTTTAAACTGCAAACAGCCAAAGTCATCAAACCACTCTCCTGATCAACCTAATGTGTAAAAAAATTCAGCACACACACTAGTTATTTTAAACACTGCATGTGGGCAGAAGCAATAACCAGCTGTTAAAGTACTGATGCTCCTACACGACATTTCAAAATACATTTTCTCCTGTATTGCTAGTAGTTATTTTTGGCACATGCTTTTAATTTGTAAGCCTGTTCTCCTCTACTACCTCCACTATTATCTTGACCTAGCATTTTTCCTTCTGCTCTAAAACTCCACTTTGAACACAGACAGAACCAAAACCCAGTATCTTTCTGAGAATCAGAGAGGCACACTGTGACTGTAGCTACAGCTATGCAAATCCAGGGTAATTTGCTGTGGAGCTCCTTTGGATTAGCCCCATATGGGAGACAGGAATTTGATTAAGTCTGAGCCAAAGAAGGGACCACACTGATAGTAAGTACCTATGCCTCTTTGTTGAGTCTTTATATATTCTGAGAGGAAAGGAGCATTAACAGTCTATTTCAAAACCCAATTAAGTTAACCAGAGCACTCGCCTAGTAAATCTGTACCTGGAACTGCGAGGAAGTGAGAACTCATCCATGTGTTTTTTTTCTGAGGTTGAGTTGAGCAAGGCATCAGAAGGTATTGTAAAAATACCAGCATAAACAGTCCTTGAAAACAAAAAAAAAAGAACTGACACCCTTGCCATATAATGCACAATTGCCCAGCCACAACTGACATCTGCCTTGTTGGTATAAGAAGTACACCAAGACTTCTTGTGGATAAGGAATATCATGACATCTAGCCCATCTAGAACAAGGGGGGGGGGGGCACAATTTTCCTTCTAGAGCATGCACCTGTCACAAACAGAGGATCATGCTCTGTTACAAACCTGACGTTTTCATAACCAGTAAAATAATTTCAAAATGTACTTTACTGTAATACAAGTCAGACATACTAGGTTTTATGTATGAAACTTTGTGAAATAAAAATTATGTTATTTGAGAGCAAATAGACTGACTAAGAGGAAGAGTCTAAGTAAAATAAGATACAACTAGGAATTTGCATTTAAAAGAACAATGGTCAACACTTGGTAAAGATCTGTTTGCAATGTAATCATGATCAATTGCAGGAAAAAAAATGCCACTTGAAACAATTTTCTTTACTAACAAGATTCTTAAAAAAAAATCAATTTTATAAAATGTGCTTTGCAAGATTTAAATAGAAAAAAGATCAGGCTATTTGCCTTCATGTACAATTTGATCAGATAGCATGTAATAGAGGTGACAAAGCGCTTTGAAGTTTCCTCCAAGGCTTGAATTTCAGCTAATTTTCTTATGCAAATAAGGGCTAACTAGTTACTTTTAAAATTCCAGGTCTTTTGACTACAAAACCTCTAAATAGGTTATTCGTAGCTCTCGTGTTTAAGAAGTTTTGAGAGTATCCTCATCTCATTGCACAGACAGCTATGCATAAGCCTCTCATTAAGGATAAACCGCCTCTCATTGAAATGAGAATATAACCCCAAGGGTTTCTGAATTAAATTCATGTTCAGTTATTCATCCAAATTATTTTACATTTTCATAGCACATTAACATAGTCTCTGTAACTTCATGGTAAAGACAGATATACTATTCATAATCTGCACTAGAATATGAAAACATTCAAGACAGTGCAGCGTTAGTACATCTGTTAAAAGGTGGTGGGTTGGAAGATGCATTTGGCAAGATGGTTTTGCTACATGTCAGGACTTCTGTCAGTGCTCCAGGAGTGTTTGCTATTTGTCATGGCTTTTCTGTTATTTTGAACACAGCTTAAGGTACGTTTTGCCAGACAGAAGATGGGATTCAAGAAGTTCCGTTTGACATAATAAATGGAATATTTGATAAAACGCCAGGCTAAAGGGAGACAGAAACAGTACAGAAAGCTCAGGTTCAGCTGTTATTAATCCAAAGCTTGACTGTGTTTTGCTTCAGGGTCTAGCATACCCTAGAAATACATTATATCTAGATCCTGATCTTCATGTTGATTTTTTTATTTGAAGTATTTATGCAACCAATTTGTCAGTTTGTGTTACATTTCCCCTTTACCTCTACCCACAGAGGGAGGATACTCATCTATCAGCCTTCAGCTATGAACTCTAAACTCTTCAGCTTAAAATTAAGATTCCCACATTTTCCTTTGCTCATTCTCAACTCAATTAGAAACCAATTACAGAATCACAGAATCACAGAATTGTATAGGTTGGAAAAGACATTTAAGATCATCAAGTCCAACCATAAACCTAACACTACCAAGACCACCACTATACCATGTCCCTAAGCACCTCATCCAAACTTCTTTTAAATACCTCCAGGGATGGCGACTCCACCACTTCCCTGGGCAGCCTGTTCCAATGCTTGGCAACCCTTTCAGTGAAGTAAAATTTCCTAATATCCAGTCTAAACCTCCCCTGGTGCAACTTGAGGCCATTTCCTCTTGTCCTATCACTTGTTACCTGGGAGAAGAGACCAACCCCCACCTCTCTACAACCTACTTTCAGGTAGTTGTAGAGAGCAATAAGGTCTCCCCTCAGCCTCCTTTTCTCCAGGCTAAACAATCCCAGCTCCCTCAGCTGCTCCTCATAAGACTTGTGCTCTAGACCCTTCACCAGCTTCATTGCCCTTCTCTGGACACCCTCCAGCCCCTCAATGTCTTTCTTGTAGTGGGGGGCCCAAGACTGAACACAGTATTCGAGGTGCAGCCTCACCAGTGCCGAGTACAGGGGCACAATCACTTCCCTAGTCCTGCTGGCCACACTATTCCTGATACAAGCCAGGATGCTATTGGCTTTCTTGGCCACCTGGGCACACTGCTGGCTCATATTCAGGCGGCTGTTAACAAACACCCCGAGGTCCTTTTCTGCCAGGCAGCTTTCCAGCCACTCTTCCCCAAGCCTGTAGCATTGCATGGGGTTGCTGTGGCCCAAGTGCAGGACCTTGCACTTGGCCTTGTTAAACCTCATACAATTGACCTCGGCCCATTGATCCAGCCTGTCCAGGTCCCTCTGCAGAGCCTTCCTACCCTCAAGCAGATCAACACTCCCACACAACTTGGTGTCATCTGCAAACTTACTGAGAGTGCACTCGATCCCTTCGTCCAGGTCATCGATAAAGATATTAAACAGGACTGGCCCCAACACAGAGCCCTGGGGAGCACCGCTTGTGACCGGCCGCCAACTGGAGTAAACTCCATTCACCACCACTCTTTGGGCCCGGCCACCCAGCCAGTTTTTTACCCAACGAAGAGTACACCCGTCCAAGCCATGAGCAGCCAGTTTCTCCAGGAGAATGCTGTGGGAAACCGTGTCAAAGGCTTTACAGAAGTCTAGATAGACAACATCCACAGCCTTTCCCTCATCCACTAGGCGGGTCACCTTGTCATAGAAGGAGATCAGGTTGGTCAAGCAGGACCTGCCTTTCCTGAATCCATGCTGGCTGGGCTTGATCCCTTGGTTATTCTCTACATGCCGTGTGATGGCACTCAGGATGATCTGCTCCATCAGCTTCCCTGGCACCGAGGTCAGGCTGACAGGCCTGTAGTTCCCCGGGTCCTCCTTCCTGCCCTTCTTGAAGATGGGCGTCACATTAGCTAATCTCCAGTCAGCAGGGACCTTCCCAGTTAGCCAGCACTGCTGATAAAGGATTGAAAGTGGCTTGGTGAGCACATCTGCCAGTTCCTTCAGTACTCTCGGGTGGATCTCATCAGGCCCCATAGACTTGTGAGTGTCTAAGTGGTGCAGCAGGTCACTAGCCATTTCCCCCTGGATTATGGGGGCTCCATTCTGGTCCCCGTCCCTATCTTCCGACTCAGGGGGCTGGGTACCCAGAGAACAATTGGCCCTGCTATTAAAGTCCGAGGCAAAGAAGGCATTAAGTACCTCAGCCTTTTCCTCATCCTTGGTCACTGTGTTCCCTCCCCTGTCTACTAGGGGCTGGAGATTCTCCTTAGCTCTCCTTTTGCTGCTAATGTATTTGAAGAAGTGTTTTTTGTTGTCTTTACGGCAGTAGCCAGATTGAGCTCCAGCTCAGCTTTGGCCCTTCTAATTTTCTCCCTGCACAGCCTCGCTACACCTTTGTAGTCCTCTTGACTTGCCTGCCCCTTCTTCCAGAGGCTGTAGACTCTCCTCTTTTTCCTGACTTCTAGCCAAAATTGTCCAACAAATCAAAACACGCTTGAAATCAAGACCTGATATAATTTTTTGTCTTCTAACCTTAATAATGGGTAAATAAAAATTACATGGCAATGACATGCAGGAGACATGAAAAAGAGAATTTTTTTTTTTTTTTTGGTAAACCCATGCACTTCTAAGGCTAAAAAGAAGAGTGAAAAGTAAACATTTTTATTGTTTGACTTGGCACCTTTTTTTTTTCTTCCCCATAGTTCTACAATTCATCTTATTGCTATAGTATGCATTAGGGAGAAATTAACAGAACAACCTTTCCAGACATTGCTGAGCAACCTACTTCTTTAAAACTTCCTCAGAATAACAGAAGTATTTTAAAACAAATTACTTCAAAATTTTCTCATGCTATGATTAATACGTCCTGGTTTGAAAAACAAACAAACAAGTCTGTGAAAGCAGTGGCCAGAATCATTTGACCTTTGATTTAAAACAAATATGCAAAGAATTAATTTGACCCAGTGCATCTATAGATTAGCATAGATTCTTTTGGTTATGAAGGTCTCAGATCTACTGGTTGAGTAGGTCCATATTCATCTGGGATGTGACATTGTGCTGAGCACCTCATGGCAGGTCCCAAAAATTCTCATTTCTCACTAACATCAGTAGGAGATAAAAGCTCTCAGTCTATAGGACAGGCCTCCCAAAAACATCATACTTCAGATTGCTAACAGAACAGTCCCTTTTCAAAGATGATCTGAACCAGTATTTGTCTTTATAATTTGTCATGTATTTTGGTTTAGAAAACCTACACAATCAACACAACAGTAGAATTTCACAAAGGAAATAAAATCCTTCAGCTAAGTCGCTTCTCACTTTAAACGCTAGATGCTCCAGGACTTACTGAAATATCATTCATATAGCGAAAACCCAAGCTAACTGGGAGAAAATATTACTTAGAGGATAATATTCAGATACCAATCTGGTTTAGAAGTCATTATCTTCTGCAAGATTAACATTTTTACTTACAACTCCTTAAAAATATAATGCATATTTATAAAGCAGGAGAACAAAATGTATAGTATATTGAAATGCCTTTCATGCTTTAAATTGTAATAATTTGGACATTTCAGATTTAATCAAACTGGCAAAAAGAAAATCAATGGGAGCCTTCATTGTTCTGCAACTGGCTCTTGAAGTTTTACACAAACTTTAATAAAATACTGAACATACAAAAATAAAGCTTTGTATATCAGCAACCCTTTACTGCTCATATTAGCTTACATTTCACAATCAGTACAACATAGAAACACTAACGTAATAGTGGCTTCACTTGACAACAAACTTTTTTTTTCCCTAAGAGACACTGAAAACAGTTTTTTAAAGCCACATAAGGGATCTGGATATCTAGCTTCTATTAATTTTAATGGGCAACACAGAAAAATCTCAGTCTAAGTACTTAATGTCTAAGATTACAAATGACTCAACTCACCAGGCTGCACCCTCTTCCTACTGATCTCAATATATTTTGCATACCAAATAATTGCAGCCCTTATGGAGTTTCACTTAGCATTATAGCACATGCTTTCAGGATATGCACATTATATTATTTATCAAACATGCACACTCAGACAGAAACTCAGTTCTGGAACAGAATGAGTTAAAAGCACTTAGCTACTCTCCAGAAACATTCAGCAGGCAGGACAAGAAGATGAGAAACGCTTTTGCATCACGTCAGCAGTAGTGGTGTGTACTGGACTAACATGAGTCAGAAGGATGCATCACGCACCAAAACCTTTTCGAGTTCATATTCTGTCAGGACAGTTATTTCGCTGCACTGGCTCACAGTCTCACAACTGCGGAAAAACATTCCTTTCCAACAGAAAATTTTCTGCCTTTGGTCTCAGCTCAGAGATTTTTTTTTTTCCTTTTCTAATCTGATTCCCTCCAGCTGCTTTTAAGCAGAAAACTATTTTAAGCAGAAAATTAAAACATACAATGCAAAATATCCCCCAAATTCAAATGAGCTGGCTTCTTATATTTCATATTATCCAAAAGGCTTATTCTGACTGACTTCTGCTGTTCACTGAGGTGTCAAAAATGAGCAAGTAAGAACCCTGAGGCAGAAAGGGAGCTCACAGCCACTAAAGACAGCCGTAGTATCAGAGTGTCAGTGTCTTTGCTTCGTCAACAAGCAATAGTAACTTCTGTTAAAATGGAAGTCTAGAGCACTGACTACCGCATTTATGGGTAATTATACGAATGTCAAGCAATTAAGCACCTCAGTGGTAGTGCTTAAAATTAGAGTGGTAACCAAAACAGACGTGAAAATGAGAAGACAAAAACCAGGCATTACTTTAACCATGCAAGCAAAGTCTACTCTGAAATCCCAGGGGGTCGGAGAAACGTTCAGTAGGGCATAAAAACCTGAAGCAAAAGGAGGTCTCCGACATACTTTTTATACTCAAGTCCACAGCATGTAAGTGAGATCTATAACTTTGCTGCCTGTGGATCAAGAAAAGTATCTCTAAATCACACTTCAAGCTTGCTGAGCACATGCCATGCAGGCCAGATTCTTCTGGAACAAACAAGAGACATTAAAATATAAACCCCTGCATGCTACTCTAAAGTAAGAAAGTTAAGAATTTAGATTATCAAGATAATCTGAAAATGTTATGATTTCGTAGGAAGATTAATGTAGTCATATACTCTGACATAATTCATTTATTCATGATTGCTTTTAAAAAGTCCTAGAGGTATTAAGTTGGACCTAAGCTCTAAACTTCACAGCATAGCAACTACTGGAGGTTTATATCCTGTCTTAATAGGATACTTGCATATTTTATATGTTTACATACAGATAAAATCCCTGTATGAATACATACACAAAACAAAAGGAACTCTGGATATGAACTTTTTAAGCGAGAGATTGTTAATATCTGTCATTATTGGCAAGGTGTCCAAACCCTGTGCCATCAAATGTGTTAGAAGAGTTCTCCAAGGAAAGAAGCCATATTTGGCACAGGTTTGGAAAGAATATCTAAGAAATATGTGAACAGAGTGAATGTTTCAGCCCCTTGGGGACTCTTACTGGTTTCTCAGAACAGTCTTCAGGTTTAACACCACTCCTAAGGTCAGCTGAACACGCAACGTACAACATCCCTCTCTCCACTGTAGCAAGACATCAAGCCCCATACTGGATGGAAATGACTAAAGATTTCTTATATTTCTTTGATGCCAAAAGTCAATTATGAACTTATGAGTAGGAACATGACAGCACAAATATTACTAACACATATAAGATATGAATCCAAAATACTGCTGTCCCCCAAATCATATACTTCATTGGAATATGTTTTGAATCTTGGAGGCATATATGTTTTAGTTTGATGTATTTCATGTACCAGTGTTAACAGTATGTTCTTATTTCCAAAGCTTCATGAATCTGCAAGAAGCTAACGGCTCCCAAGGGAACTGCCATTTTATTTGTATTTTTCAGTAAGTTACTGAAACTGATATTGTCATGAAGGAAACACATAGTTTATGCTCTAAATGCTTGGCAAAAGAAAGAAGTAAAAAGAGGACTGCATCTTGCATATCTGTTTTTTTTATTTCATTGCTTTCAACTATCTCAAATACTTTTTCAAAAGTCTGCTTGGGTCAGTGGACTGGACTACACTCCATACAGAAGTAGATTACATCCCACGCAACTAGAGCCATATCCATCTGTTCATCAAGGAATGTAAGTGACAAGTGCAATGGCCAGTGATCTGAAGGACAGTAAAGCAATTTTTCCCATCAGGATCAACGTAATAGAGGCAAGATGTGTGCAGACTTTAAGCAAAGCACACAGTTTAAATGCATAGGGAAACATATGTGGCATGGAGGATGTGGCAAGAGAAAGTACATTAGGATTGTTAAATGAAGAAAATGTTAGCTTTTCAGAACAGATTTCCATTCCAAAAGATCTCAGCTCCTCCTTCTAAATGACTGAATGCCTGATGACCATTACCCATTTTTCCTTCCTTTAACCTTGGAGTGACAAGCAGCATCTTGATTCAAATGAGGCAAGTAGTGATGATGATGAAGATGATGATAAAAATGAAACTGTTCAAAAGTAAGGAGCAAGAAAGCTCACAGTAACAGATTTATAGCGGGTGTTCAGTTTCACAGACAAAGCAACGGAGATTTTGCAGGTGACTGATCTGATCTGAAAAGCCAGCTGCCAAAAAGCCAGCATCTTAAATTGTGTTACTTCTGAAGACCCTTCACACAACACCCTTCTTTCTTATTAAGAAAGCAAGTGAAAAACTGCTTCTTAGGAAAAAAACCCCACATCAGTAATGCATTTCTGTGATAACCTGCCTCTGGATTATACCCTTGGAGGAGTATGGGACTGTGTTGGTCAGCTCTAGGTGCATGATTGGTACTCTTGCTAATATCTCCTCAAGAAGAGAAGCATTATTTATCAAGATGTATCTGTGTGCATGGCTCATAAAGTCTATCTGTAACTAGAGGTGCCATGATACAATGCCACACTGCAGCTCCTAAGCAGGAGAGATTCTATAAAGATGGAATACAGCCTAGAGAGGTTTTAAGATCTTGCTTTTAAAGTAATCTTTTTTGGTTTTATTTTCCTGGAGAAAAACTGTGAAACTGTCTTCACCCTGCATGTGGAAAACTGTTGTAGAGATTACAATGGGCCACAGAATATATGCATTAATTGTTCTATATGATATAAATGTTAAAGAGCTCATAGGTAGGACTAACTGTTGCTTCTGGGTATTTTTAGTGCCATGGAGATTATTAACAAATTTGAAACAATCTTAAAGAACAATTTACATAGAAAATCTTCTGTCAAGAAAATCTTCAGATCTCATGATGCCTTTCTCCCAGATGCTTTCCCCGAGTCAGGAAGCTTGAAGGTATATCACAGAAAGCATCACTATAAACTTCACCTGTTCTTATATGCTACCATAGGTATTCACCATGGCCAACTTTGGAGCCAGAATACTGAGACTAAGTGAAACTTATTCATACATTGAACTACAATGTTAAATTAAAACTGAATTACATAGTGAGAAATGTTCATAATGAAAAATATTTTGATAGACAAGCACCATAGCCTGGAAAGGGACTAATTCAGACTGTAGAGAGGCAGCTGTTTAATGGAACTCAGAAATATTTGTTAAAGGTTGATGTAGGTATAGATTTAATGGCTTTTAGGGGCAAATCCCATAGCATTTATCCAAACAAAACTCCCACTTAAGTGAATGAGTATTTTCCCTAAGGACTGCGACATTTGGCCCTTAGAAATGAAAAACATTCAATAATAAAGTGTTTGTAATTAAGTAAATTCAATAGCAAATTAATCTACACAAATACCAAAGAGTAAAATCCTCTTTTGATTAACTAATTAAAGCTAGTATACTTCTAAAAGTCTACTATATTTATACATTTACTTATAAATTATACATTTACTGTATGAATATCATAGCTTAGTACTCGGAAACCCAGATCAGGTATATAATAGCTACTGGCATAACCTAGTTAAACTGTTGGTATTTTACTGCAGATCCTGCAGTTCATGGTCTGTAACTTGGTTAGAAATGTTCACTCAGGGATAAAATGTTGCATAAAATATTTTGAGTTCGTGAATTTACAGTGAGATATGACAGAATTCAGGGTTTAAAAACAGATGCTACAGTGACAAACTTTACATATGGATTTGAAACGTCATACCTATGGACACTGAACTAAATTGGTTTAAATGAGTCTCCTGTGTATGCTCTAAAATGAGATGTTTTCTCATATCACAGTCCCAAAAACAGATTCCACTGAAAAACAAAAGGAAGACTCCCACTGAAATAAAAGTAGCCAAAAAAATACCACATGTTTAATCCTAAAATTGAGGGTAGGACATATATGAAGCCTGTGTGCTTTCATCGCCAAGTACGGTACCTACAGATAACAACTGTGAGAATATTCAGAAGCTTGCCTCACATAAGCAGTGAAACTCCACGTGCTTCTCTACAACAGATCAGATTTCTCTATTTCAGTGAGCTTCCTGTCGTTCTTCCTTCACTCATTTCGTTGTGCTTCCTCTACAGCATTACCTTCCTTCATTTCTGCCCCCATTACAACAATTCAAGCATGTTAATCTTTCATAATATACTTCATTATGGACATCTGGAAGACCAATTTTTTAAGTTAATCACAATGGTATGTGAGCGTATTCTGAAAAACTGCAAAAGGGCAATTCAGAAAGTAAAGAAAACCTGGGAAACCACATGAAATTTCTGAAAAAGCTCTGTTATACAAAAAAAAGGAAATAAATTCCACTCTTAAGGATGCTCTTGAGACTGAGAACTAACTCTACAAAATCATTAATATCTTCTGTATGAATATATTATAAAAAGTCTTTGTTATTAGATTGGAAGAGGCCTCCAGGTTCACAAAGATTTCTCCCTCATTATCATATGTAACAACATCATATAAGCCCTTAGATAAATGTAGCGAATTTAATCTGAAAACCATTCTTGGACTGTTGCTCTAAAACCTCCCATTACTGGAAGTAATAAACTTTTCTCTGGCTTCCAGCTGGTAACTATCCACAGATGGGTCATCTGTGTGTATACCAACACTATGCTTTGACTCAAACAGTTGTTCCCTACCTGGTGTTCTGGTCAGTTCCTGACACAGAGAGCTATTTTGTCACATTCCAGCCTTAAAAAAAAGCTTGACTTTTTCAGCCGAACAAAATATTATCTCTCTCAACCTCTTATGCAACCTTTCTCCAAACGTGAGCCTTCTTTTTCAAGCGGATGATCAGAGTTTTACACAGTATTTTAGATAAAATCTAACCACTAACTTTTTGCAATAAAATTCATGTTTTTCTCCCTTCCATGTCAAACAAAGCATTCTTACCATGTAGGTAAAACTCAGCTTTGCAGCCATAAGGGGTCATGGAGATTTCACCAGCCCAAGCAGCGAAGGTAAAAGGGATTGTAGGATTTCAGGGGAGTGAAGAGGGTAAGCAAGACTACAGGGAAGCTGCAGGGTTTGGCAATCTCTGGGGGAAGTAGTGTCGGTGAGAACGTAGGGATTTCCTTGGGAAGAAGGAAGAACTGAGCACACAGAGTAAAGCTTTGGGGACAGACAGAGGTGGCAGAAGGTTCTTCTTCACAGGCAGCACTGGAGCCTACCCACCTCTCTGCCCCCTCAGGCATAAACCCTACCTTCCTCCTAAAGTGTCCTCCCTCCCTTCAGCAGCACCTACTTGCCCCACTCTGAAACTGCATCCCTACTTCACCCCCCTGTGCCTTCTGGGCTGCAGCTCTGAGAACAGGCACATCTGGGACAGGTAACTTGTACACATACGGGGCAAGCAGAGCTATGGTAATGGCCAACCTTCAGTGCAGGCATAGCAGCACCCACCACCTCTGCATGCTAGCTTCTCAGGCAAACACCGTACTTGGCCTACGTCTAAGGAAATCTCCGTCCTTGCATGTTCTGTGTTACAAGTGGCCTTCATCTACATTCAGGCCATGACTACGAGCCTTCACAGTCATTCTGTACTCAGCTTATTACCCAGATTTCTCTCTCAAACAATGTAAACTCTCTCTCCCAACTGTAAACAGAAATTATCTGAATTAGTCCCCAAGCACTTGCATGCTTGGACACTGATCTCTTGCACTTTGTAAAGCTAAGCTTCTTCCTATTTCTGCAAATCCAGTCCTCCTCCAAACTGTAGATATCTCCAAAACACTGACTCATTCCTTCGCATACTCCTACACTTTATGCCAGGGTCAATAATGAAATACTAAAGCACAACAGATCTGAAGACTTATCTTTGAGGAATGCAAATTTCCTCCCAGCCAATACTGCTCCTTTCATAGAATACTTTGGGTTGGAAGGGACCTTTAAAGGCCATCTAGTCCAACCCCCCTGCAAGAGCAGGGACATCTTCAACTAGATTAGGTTGCTCAGAGCCTCCTCCAGCCTGACCTAGAATGTTTCCAGGGATGGGGCAACTACCACCTCTCTGGGCAACCTGTGCCTGTGCCTCATCACCCTTATTGTAAAAAATTCTTTCCTTATATCTAGACTAAATCTACCCTCTTTTAGTCTAAAACCATTACCCCTTGTCCTATTGCAACAGGCCCTACTAAAAACTCTGTCCCCACCTTTCCTATAAGTCCCCTTTAAATACTGAAAGGCTGCAATAAGGTCTCCCCAGAGCCTTCTCTTCTCCAGGCTGAACAATCCAACTCTCTCAGCCTGTCCTCATAGGAGAGGCGTTCCAGCCCTCGGATCATTTTTGTGGCCCTCCTCTGGACCCGCTCCAACAGGTCTATGTCTTTCCTGTGCTGAGGACTCCAAAGCTGAACACAATACTCCCGGTGGGGTCTCACCAGAGCGGCACAGAGGGGCAGAATCACCTGCTGGCCATGCTTCTTTAGATGAAGCCCAGGATATGATTGGCTTTCTGGCCTGCGAGCGCACATTGCCAGCTCATGTCCAGCTTTTCATCCATCAGTATCCCCAAGTCCCTCTCCACAAGGCTGCTCTCAATTCCTTCATCCCCCAGCCTGTATTGATACCAGGGGTTGCCCCAACCCAGCTGCAGGCCCTTGCACTTGGCCTTGTTGAACTTTGTGAGGTTTACACAAGCCCACTTCTCGAGCTTGTCCAGGTCTCTCTGGATGGCAGCCCAGTCCTCAGGTGTGTCAACCACACCACTCAGCTTGGTGTTGTCTGCAAACTTGCTGAGGGTTCACTCAATCTCACTGTCTATGTCATTGATGAAAATATTAAACAGTACTGGTCCGAATACAGACCCTTGAGGGACACCGCTCATCATTGCTCTCCATCTGGACATTGAGCCATTGACCACTACCCTCTGGATGAGACCATCCAACCAATTCCTCATCCACCAAACAGTCCATCCATCAAATCTGTATCTCTCCAATTTAGAGAGAAGGATGTTGTGGGGGACCGTGTCAAAGGCCTTACAGAAGTCCAGACAGATGACATCCGTAGCTCTTCCCTTGTCCACTGATGTAGTCACTCCATCATAGAAGGCCATGAGGTTGGTCAGGCATTAATTTTATTTAAAAAAAAAAAAAGTTGTAAAAAACACCTTGAATTGAGTGTTCACAAGCTGATTCATTTTGACTTAAATAGAAGCATAAATGAAAGTGTATTAGTAATGTGTTTCAGGTCTTCAGTTTCAAAATAGAAAACTTGGAAGAACTGGGAAAAGCACAGAGGGAAGTTGCTGGACAGAGAAATTCAGGTTTTGTTATGTGTGAGAGGAACACCATAGTCAGTAGTCTCTCCTTTGCCCAGTATCTTGTCCATCTCACAGTTCCTCACTATTCATGTTTCAATAAATAATCTCTCATGTGGCACCATAATAAGTGCTTTATTAAAGTTCATATTGATTATAGCTGCCGTGTTTTCTTGCATTAAACACTATTTGCTGATTATTTTTTTAAAGGTAGAGTTTGTTTGCTAACATCTGCTTCTGTCAAGTCCATATACAATTCTATGCAACTTTTTATTTACCTCCACATTTCTAATTGTTCTCTCCAGCAATATTTTTATCTAATTATTTACAGACTGTTAAGTAAAAATAAAGGTCTTGCAGTTGCTCATATTATTGAAGTAAAGGGGAAAAGTATCAGCAGCCATTCCATAACTCCCATAAGACATCACTCCAACTGATAGACATTGGCATACATCTTGTAGTCACTAACATTTTTGTCCCTGTTATGCCTCACCTTTGCTCTCATAGCCAGCTGTATCATCCTTATCGATAAAAGAAACAGAATGTGGATATACCTTTCAGTCTACACCTAAATTCTACACCTAAATCTCTGTAATGAAATTTCTATTTTGTCCTACCTCAGTATTTCTCATTCCTTGTTTTTTTCTGTTCCTTTGGCTGAAGAGCTGTTTGTTAAAATATCTCCTGTGATATCTAACTAACCCTTGCTTTTAGCAGTTTTCATTCTATCCTTTAATGGTTTTCTTCGCTGATTAGCTGAGAAGGAATGGAATACTCAGACTCCCTAATTCTAAATGATTTCTGGAGAATGATCATTTCACTCAGTTAAATCAGGAAACAGCTCTTGCAGGTGTTTTCTTGTGCCACTAGTTTCAGATAACTTTTTCCATTATAAAAGTAATGGCATTCCTCTCCCACATAACAAAACCTGAATTTCTCTGTCCAGCAACTTCCCTTTGTGCTTTTCCCAGTTCTTCTAAGTGTTCTATTTTGAAACTGAAGGCCTGAAACATATTGCTAATACACTTTCATTTATGCTTCTATTTAAGTCAAAATGAATCAGCTTGTGAACACTCAATTCAAGGTGGTTTTTACAACTTTTTTAAAAAATAAAATTAATTTCTCTAGTAATCACAACTTGCCAACTATAGAACAAAGCATTTAAGGCTGTCACATTGATAACAGTATTTATTCCCCAACCTCCACCTCTTAATTTCTGTGAGTGAGTCTTATCTTTGCTTATAACACTACAGGAATCTCTATCCACACTGAATCCTGTCTCTGGAGTATCCAGGTAGGTCTCTCTTCACCAACCAACGCAATTTCTTTTATCGTCCTTCCCCAAAGGATTTTGATCTAAAGCATCTTTCTACCTATGCTACTCCTTCTTGCAAGTCTACAGCATGATTAATTAATCATTTTCTCTTTAAGGAGCTGTCAGTATGTTTAATGAAGATATTGCATATTATTGCCATAGGCAAACAGAAAATTTAGCTATGCAGAAGACTATAGACGTAGTATCTAGCAGAATTTGTGTTATTAGCAGGTGCTATGGCTCAGACAATTAAAAGTAGTTATTAACACGATGAACTCTATAATAATAAAAAAAATTAGAAATGCACTCCAGCATCCCATAATTTTTTTTTTGCCATATATAAAGCGGGCACATTTGACCTCTCAACTTCATTTATCCATGTTACAATTGTTTCTCGGTATCTCTTTGGTACCTTCAAAATAAACACAGATCCAAGACCCTGAAGTGGTTTTATATGGTGCAGCAGTGTATCCATAAACTATTAAAATTTTTAAGAGCATGTGAATAAAATGCTAATTATTACAGACCCCCGTGATAAATGTAAGAAACACCTCTTAATTAGAATTAACCATAGTGACAAAGAGGAGACCGTACACCTTATAAATTGTTATAGCATTCTTTCCTCCTCCACGCAAGAAATGACTGCTAAAGCAACCTTTCAAGGCTGCCCTGTTTCTCTTACAAATAATATAATTTATCTATTGCTACTTGTCAAAGCACTCTCTATGAAAATATTCACAAAATATAGGGAATATAAGATCACAGATCTGTAAAACAAGCAAGAAAAACAAAACAAAAAAATCCACCAAACACAAAACCTGTATCTTCCTCCTCAAAGAGAACCATTGGCTTAAAAAATTAGATTGATTAATATTTTGAAGTTATTCAGAAAAGAAAAATTAAATAAAAGAGGGTGAGCAATAAACCTGAGCAGGAAAAGGGAATCAGGAAATAAAAGTTAGGACCATCTATTACAGTAGGATATGCTTTAGAGACAGTTCTTTTGTTTTTTTCTTTTAAGACACATTTGTAGGTAGAGATCTCAAAGCAAAAATTTCACTGGTGCAACAAAAATTGTATTTTTCTTACTTTCCTTCCCTTACCTCACCTATACATTCAATTGGACAGTTACTGAAATAGTAATTTATTTCTTAAAAAAACTTGTAGATCTGCATGATCAAACCCTGCAGTAAACTACTTAATATATCTGGAGTATAAAACATTATAACATGAAATATCACACTTAAAATAAAAACTAGAATACTGTTCTAGCTATTTCCCTCTTCAAAACAAATACTCACTGACATAAAAACAAAAAAAAAAAAAAGAAAAAACCTATTACACTGTTGCAAAGTAGCTACCTCTACAACTGTAGCCACCAGGTGTTAATGTTATAAAATGTTAAGCCATTTGCTCCGTTTTAATAGATATTCTTTTCCATTTATAGTAATAACTAGGAGTATTACCAAGAAAGTAAAATTCTAGAGTAAGCGTGGCTTGGGAATTCACATGACAATGCACTTCTATTTTTTTTAGACCTCCTCAGAGGTCAAAAATATTGATAGCAGGAACAGTGTTAACTAATGAGATCAGATCTGCACATGACTTCATCTTGTTTAGCTTCTCAGAAGACAATAAGAGGTTTCCCTGAACCCATGTTGTATCCAGTCTGATCACACATGTACATTCAAGTCCAAGTTCCTGGGTGGTTCACTAAGGTTTCGGGAGTTCATTAACAAACTCCAGGTAAAATTTACCAGCTGGCCGTAAGAGTCTTTCAGATAGCTCTAACATGGCAGTAACAGATTGAAATAGCTGTCCCCAAACTCAGAATCTACCTATGAGAAATTTACAGTTCCCAGAGAGTCAGATCTGGGATATGGCTTATGAAAATTTTTGTTTGTAATGCCCAGATTCAGAGCTAGATTTGCAGAAAATGAACCTGTTGGCACAAGTCGTGGGGAACTTTGCATTCGCTGTCTTGCCTTTATGTTTTACCGAGCAACATGATTTACTTTTGCTTTAAGTAAATATTGAAGTAGATTATTCTTCAGTCAACATAAACTTCTTAGGTCAATACATTTTGATGCATGTCTCTCTTAATGCATGAAGTGATAAGTGATTATTACCCAAAAGAGAGTGGAGATTTCTGGTTCAGCAGCTCATAAAGACCTCTGGGGAGCAGTTTCCTTAGCACAAAAACATATTAAGCCAAATTCTGCTAGTTACATGAGGGAGGAAGCCAAACTTTGCCAACCTTATAATAACCTGGTCTTTACAAAACTACTGCAGGCTACTGTCATACATAGAATTTATCAAGCAAATGTGTCGCCTAAGAAGACAGTACCTAGTATTCATTAAGCAACACAGACGTAATAGCATGAAATACAGAAGAATCTTAGGTAAACTTAGTTAATTTTTGGAAACCCTAATCAGACAGAAATTCTGTGGGGTTTTGTGTAACAGGAGACTGGCTCCTACTGAAGTCATATGGGGAAGTAAATCTGTTCTGACACCTTAAAGTCCTAGCCTGCAAGGAGGTCCCTCATGACCTAGTCTTATATTAATCAAAGAACTCCACAACTTTCCTTGTATCTCTTACCTGTAGGACACCTGAGCAACAGAGAGGAAGACAATATTCAGATGATTGTCTTGCTAGCCTCCATGGAGAGCCCATGACCGCCCTGAAAAGTGTAATTTACATATGTGAAAACATCTGTACAGTGTATTCTGTTGTGGCCGGCAAGGTTTTTAGAAAGAGGAATTATATTCTAAATGCCAGCCTAAATAAGCCAAGAAGATAAGGTTCAGGGAGTGTAGTTTTACAATAAAAAATAACGCATCATGTACATTGATTATTAAATATATGATTATGTAAAACATCATTCTGTCTTTTGTCCAAGTACCTATCTTAATTTCCAACAATCAAATGCTTTATATAAGAAACAGTACTGTCACATGTTTGATAGCATACATTTGTAGAAAAAATTTATTTTCTTGGTGTGATTCTGCATGCAGTAGCTATAAACCCCAAGCCATTATTCATCTTGAAGCATTCCTGGAAAGAGGTCTACAGGAACAAATGCAAGATATAATCACTTCAAATAGCAGACAAGTTGGGATCCACTGAATTTCAGCAAATCTCTGAAGTTTTCATATACCAATTTTTCCTCAAGCCTTATCATTATACAGCTACTGTAATGATAGACCGTAATAAACCATTTTCTTACACTAGTTCCAAATGCATTTTTCCCATCTTATCATTTGTCTAAAAAGGATCTGAAAATAGGTCATAATTTCCAGGCAGTTGTTTAATATGCAGTAATTTTCACCCAATATTTTTGCAGAAGTCTCCCATAATATGAGAGGCACAGGAGTATTAAAGATTCAATGTTTATTTTGATAGAAAACGACCAGTGTCAGCTTATTCATGGTCCTTAACAAGATGTGATTATGAAAGAATAATAGTTTCAATGCCACAAAGGAACCATCAAAATGATCACAGAGGTACTTGATTTGGGTCTGTTTGAAATCCACGTTAGGGTCCGTCAAATTACATTAATTTTATATTAATTGCTGAAGCTTAAAATCCATTTATTCTCAACAAGAGTGTAGTTTAATCCTCTATAAAATCGGTTCATAGCCAAATAATACTGTTAAAATATAAGGTTACTAATGCAACATTTTTAACATCAAGGACAAGAAAGAATACTGGTTTCCCTCTGTTGCAATGTGCCACACCCACAGTTAACAAAAATAGACAAATTAAGAGGTAACCTCTGAGCTCTGTAGAAAACAAGCTGCAGTAAGACACTTAAATAAATGACACATTACAAAGCTGTAATTAACTGGACAGGAACTGATTCTTCTTTGGAACATCTATTTCAATTGAATCAGGTGTGTTTAATGGGTTGTCTGCCACAGGAGCAAAATACCCATATCCTCTCCTGCACCACGGAAAACAGAAATGCAAGTAAAGCTTAAACAAAAAGATCTAATTTAATCTTCTCTCTGAGGAACAGCAATACCTCCTGAATTTCCAGCTGAGCAGGAGCATTCTTTCTGAAGCTATTGCTTCTAAGATGCGGTACTAATACAGAATAAAGAGATAAGCATTAAAAATATCCATAAGCACAAATAGTTTCCCACACACAACGCACAAGGTTTCAGAGCTATATTCAACTAAGAACATGGGAAATATTATCTTACAGATAGCAATAGTATTATCTCAGACACTAAAATACAAAGAATGTTTGGTGTCACCATTACTATAGTATTTTAATTGTGAGCATGATTTGAGAAATACAGTGATACTGAAGATTAATAACATTTTTATAGTGCAGATGGGAAAGAAAAGAGAGTTTATTATTAGCAGCAGAATAAATTGTACTCTCTATCAAGAGGCCTCAAAAACATGAGCAAAGTACATAATTTTTGTACAAAGAATTCCAATGGAAAAATAGCAGCTAAAACAATAAAAAAATTTACATTCTGTTTGGGTGAAAACAATCTCTATATATCATTACTCACCCTATATAAAGAAGCTGATGTTATATTACATTTGATTTCATTGCATTAAGGAGCAAAGATCTGATCAAATCAAGTTAATGAATGTTTCTGTCCAGCTACTAACAATGATTAAAGAAGAAGGAGAACTTTAAATTCTTTAAAACCATTTCAAGCAGATTGCAAGTACATATTTATTAGGAAAAAAATACTGAAAATTAACTAAGTATCACAAAAGACATTTTAAACTGGAAAAATGAGGAAATATATCAGGAGAGGAAGCTACTGCTACAATCTTAAGATAGCATTGTTCTGCGAATACTACAGTTTTAGCAGGAATTAAAACAAAAAGATTATCCTTCTGTATCAAAAAAATAAAAACTGGAAGCTGCAATATCATCCCACGATGAATGTGTTCACCATATTCAAGTCCAGCATATATCACAGCACCTGGAAGCAGTTTAGTTGCTTCTTTACCATTTTAGGCACTATCACAGTCTCTCCAATCCAATTCTACCAAGAAATGGCAGTATTTAGTAACATTTACTCTTTCATTTTTAAAAGAGAGCATCCATCCACTGAACCTTCTGTTGAATTACAAATGCTTCCTGTCACAAGGTCAGTTTACTCTTAACGGCGTGGAAATACCTAGTGCAGTTTCCTCCTGGTATCTCATGGAGTATACATGGCACATATCATGTCTAAAGCAACATCTCCTCTGTTGTCAGGAATACTTATTGGGATATGCAACTGAGCACATCAGTTGATTTCTCAGGTCATCTTCATCTTTCTGACTAAGAGCATTTTCAAAACAGCTCTGTAATCTTTTCCCAAAACAATCCTAATTAATTGCTTCTGTGTTAGGATCTCAGTCTTTTGGCTCACTGCCATAAGAAGTTTTCGTATCAAAAGTCCTGGTAACTCCCGTTAACAATAATCCAAAAACTTTTGCTTTTCCTGGCCAAGTTTCTCCTCCTGCCATATCCGTCAAAACACTTTTTCAGCAGTATCTCTGGATTCAAGTTTTCTGTGAGTAGCTAGCACCATCCACTCCCAAACTATGGACTCTGTAGACTGTCCTTGAAAGCAGCTCCACATGAATGGCAGAGACATTCCGCACAGCACCGAGTCATGCCGTCATCCATGATAACCTACCAAGGGGTTCCTGGTAAAACAATCTCTCCTACCAACAGCAAATCCACCTTAAATGGCAATTGCCCACATCTCTTCAGTCCCAGCTACTGCCACAGACAGCCTAGATGTTAGATCTGATTTAATCATTCAATTAATTTTGTTCAAATAAAAAATGTGAAATAATCTGAGCTACAAACAAACTGTGAAAATGCCCCAGTTGTTCAGAGTTCTTAAACTTTTTGAGAAGAGCAGCTGAGATACTTCTGAGCGTATGAGTTTTAAAAAAAGTTTTGCTTAAGTTAAATTCTTAAAAATATCTCACTGAAAAGCTACCACTCCCCTTCTTAAAAATAGGGCAACAGGGTTATTCTGGCTTGAAAGCTATGAAAATCATCAAAAGGTGGCTTTAGAAAATAGCCATTTCATCTCACCCAACAGGAGTACATTAGAAGCTGTAAGAAAACTCCTCTTTGTACCCCAGTCCCACAGAGCATGCTCCCCCAGCATCAGCCACCGAACGCACCTCAGTCTGCAGGTGAGCAAGAGCCTTTCTGGCATTGCTTATTGCTGTTCAGTGGAGCACAACGGCATGAATGCTAAAAATGAGACAAAAATATACTCTGTTTCTAGTACCTTCTAGCCTCCATCCACGCTTTGCAGAAAACATGGAAGAGAAGGCAGAGGTAACATTCACCATAATGCAGATAAAGGGGAGAAAGAAGCGTGGTGCACACAGAAGGAACATGAGTCAAGATGAGGAGACAAAGTAGTCAGGCTAGGGGAGACAGATGAGACAGGGGCAGGGAGATATGCAGTCACTGAAGTATATTTCATTCCAGAACTTGGAGTGGAGCCCAGAAAACTGAAGTCTCCAAACCCTCCTCTGCTGTCAGCTAGTATTTACAAAAGCTAATTGCCGAGCTCTTCTCTCAGGCTTGCAGCTGGACACAGAAAGGGTAACAGTCCTCTACAGCTACTTGTCCTTTCGCTATTCCAAGAGGCGGACAGCTTTGCACTATAGTTCTTAACTTCTTGGGATACCTATATGATACTATTAAACAGAAAAGGAATTGTGTTTTGTTTAAAAGCACAATATTTAATACCATAAAAATGTTCCAAGATTAAAAGTGTCGGGAAAAAAAAATTAATCCAGTGCAGAATGAATAAACATTCAAATACTGAAATTCTTCCTATATACACTGTAGCATGCACACATACAACTGGCATACACCTCTTCTGCTTTGCAACCGTGGGTGATTAACACAGGGCCCACATAAACATGTATGCCAGCATCAATTAGGTTTCCCTTCTTCCACTGTGAAAGAAACCTTCGTTCTTACTCTGTGACATGTGGTTTCAGCCATATGTAAAGGTTGCAATACAAAGAAAATGGTCTTCTGAGCTAGTGTGAATAGAAAACAATGCAAAGAAAAAAAAAAGGAGAGTTTGGTCAGATGTGCATCCAGGCAGTCCCTATCTGCTGCTCCAGCGTTCTGCTATGCAATTTGTAGCATGCAATCCTTACAACTTTTTTCCCCCTCCCTCTTAATATGCCTCACGTGCCAGGATGTTCACAGTCAACAGTGAGTTCCAAAACTCTTTAGAAGGTGAAGACCATGAGGTTCACTGGAAAGCACTGTAAGCTCTCAAATCACAGAACTAAGCTGAATGCAACGATCACCCTCAGAAAGATATATTACACTAACTCAAGGATTCTGAGTATTAATTGCACACATCTCTACAACACGTATTATTCTAAGGAAATGGTTTTAACTTCCAGAAGTCAAAAGATGTACGTTTTCCACTGTAGTTCTATGAAGTTACTGTATTACCTGATTTGTATTTATTCACCATTAGTAAATCAGGATTTTCCCCCTGCATTATATTTCCTGAATAGTAAAGTTATTGCCTGCAAGTGCAGTCTAGCGAATGTCAGAATGTAGGACCCTGATGAAATGTTAAACAAAGCAAGAGATAGGCATTGACCTACAAAGCAGACGTGTAAGCACCATTTAACAGGCTTATGGACAAAATGTATTTCTGAAATATTACAGCCTGCATCTGCATAAAGCTGACTGTTGATGGGAACCAAAGCTGACAAAGGCATAACAACATAAAAATGCATCTGTGATCTTATTCTGTGTGTGGTGAAAGTGACAGCCTGTCAGTGTACAATTACCATATATTACTAATGGAATATTAATCAAACATTCATTACTCTCTAATTAGAAAAACTTGTCTTGAAAGGCAGTCTGACTTTTCACCTCTGGAACTGTAATTGACACACAAATGAATTTGACAGTCTTAACGACTATAAATCCTTAGTGAGAGAAATAGTGTCTTAATCTTCCAGCATTTAGCTTAACAGCCAGTTTCCACTCTCTGTGGGTAAAATTCCAGTCAGCTTAGATGGTCTCATGCACTGCTTCAACCTCTGTTAAGTCCTAAACATGTGTCTAACATGAGGCAAAGATAATTCATAGGCTATGTGCAGGTTTACCGAGTGGGGATTAAGTTTTTCTTTGAAAGAAACCTAGAATATCTGTGTATAATGTACAAAGTCAAGCCTGAACTGGGATTTCAGTTATCGATGGGCACACACACACACTTTTGAACCTGTATAACTTTTTTTGTCCCTTCAAAAGTGTCATTTTTGTGCACATACAATGTCAAGAAACTCGTAAATATTAACCAAATACAAAGGAGATCAGGTAGCAGTACAAAGTCCGCCTTTCAAACAATTCATATGGAAAAGAAAAGCACTTAAGAGATAATATTTTGAAGCTGCAATAACCCAGCAGATCTCATAAAAAAAAAAAGCGATCTTTGTGCTTATGTATTGACACAATCCAATGCCTGCTTAAGGCAATAACAGACATTACATTCACAGTGTGAGGCACAGATTTCAGTGAGTATCAGATCAGGCTCCTATGGATTATTCTAGCTATGCTAAACCATGAGACATTCTTTTAGCAATAAAAATTATATGTGTACACGTTAGAGGCTCCACGAGGCTATGCTGGCTTACGGACATGCTTCTTTTTATACACCTTGCTGAAGATGTTGAAATCTGGACCCATTTAAGTCACAATGACTTCCACTATTTATTTCAAAGGGTGTTCTGATTTTACGCCATGTAAAATCATAGAATATCTCAAGTTGTAAAGGATCCATAAGGATCATTGAGTCCAACTCCCTGCTCCTTGCAGGACTACCTAAAATTAAATCATATGACTAAGAGCATCGTCCAGACACTCCTCAAACTCTGACAGGCACAAAAGATACCACCCTACCATTAAAAAACTTATAATACTGTTTGACCTTATGGGATACTTAGTAAAGTTAAGATAAATAAATTGAAATTCAGATTGTTGACAAAATATAATGGAGAATTAATTAGCATTTAGAACTACAAGCATATTTTAATCTGTCTTGATTTCATCTATCAGATAATTATTTAGGGAATATGAAGAGTGTTACGATTTGTTTAGCACTGTGATTTTTTAATTTTACAGTTTCAAATTACTGTGTTATTTTCAGTTATATTATCAGATATGGTCTGAAAGTGTAGGAAAGGTCTTTTTATCACCTCTAAACCAGGAAATTCATTTGTAACTGATATCATAAATAAAAGTCTAAATATTTAAAACTCTAAAAGCATAACTTTAAATTGTTTAATCTTTGTCCTTGATTATACATCTTCATTATTTTATGTTATAAAAGTCATTCAAATTATGGGTTCACTTGTAACTAAGCTGGCAAAGAAAACTCAGAAATTATCTGTACTACTTCCGTTTGATGTGATTTTCTGTTGTTCAAAACAATAATTTTTGTATGAACTCATTTCTTCTTGCTAAACACAGACTCATTTCAAATTCATTACCTTGACAACATCCTACCAAATAAATAGTGACCATGTGTTTACCACAACAGGGATGGCAATATTGTATTAGTCACTGAGGAGGAGACAACGAACACATCTCATTTATTACTGTGGCCAGTACTACACAAATGATTTGCCAGTTGTGATATTCATTGCATAAGACATTACTTGCACACATTCTGCTCTTGCTTTACCCACAGACTACTCCGAGGCTTAATGTCATATGCACTAACACTTACAGAATCATAGAATCGTATAGGTTGGAAAAGACCTTTAAGATCATCAAGTCCAAACACTAACCTAACATTACCAAGACCACCACTACACCATGTCCCTAAGCACCTCATCCAAACATCTTTTAAATACCTCCAGGGATGGCGACTCAACCACGTCCCTGGGCAGCCTGTTCCAATGCTTGATAACCCTTTCAGTGAAGTAAAATTTCCTAATATCCAGTCTAAACCTCCCCTGGCACAACTTGAGGCCATTTCCTCTCGTCCTATCACTTGTTACTTGGGAGAAGAGACCAACACCCACCTCTCTACAACCTCCTTTCAGGTAGTTGTAGAGAGCGATAAGGTCTCCCCTCAGCCTCCTTTTCTCCAGGCTAAACAACCCCAGTTCCTCAGCCGCTCCTCATAAGACTTCTGCTCCAGACCCTTCACCAGCTTCGTTGCCCTTCTCTGGACACGCTCCAGCACCTCCATGTCTCTCTTGTAGTGAGGGGCCCAAAACTGAACACAGTATTCGAGGTGTGGCCTCACCAGTGCCAAGTACAGGGGGTCCTAAAATTCTAAAAATGTAGGGTCCTAAAAATTTAAGGGTCCTAAAATTCAAATTCATTCCCTAACTGGCTATGGAAACTGTTGTAACTGGTGACCTTAGGTTTTTTGTTGGTTTGGGGTTTTGGGTTTTTTTTTCTCTCCAGTTGTCATATATTCCACTATTGAAATGATAAGCTTTTACCCCTCTCTTCCTCAAAAAAAAAAAAAGTCCCAGGTGCAGCAAAATTGAAAAATCTCTAAATACTACAAGCTGAAAAATGGTAATTACATAACAAAAACAGGTTTTCATTTGGCTTTACATATTTACATTTATACCTACTTGAATCTAGCATTAAGTCAAATCCATTCCTGCTTTCATCCCACTTACCTCCCTGTAAACACACCAGTCACAAAGCCAGTCTTCTGCATTTTGCTTCTACTGAGATAAACTCTACTGCAAATACATTTTTGATTCCTGTTGATGCTATCCAGTTGGTGTGCAGAAGGGAAAAAAATCTGGTCTATTTTGATAAAATACATGGTTTTGAGTATTTTTTTTTTTACAGAGCATTTTCTTCAGTATATCTTCGGTTTAATTTCACATTTATTTATTAGACACAAGCAGAGTTAGTTAAAAGAAGATATTAGATAAAGCATGACTAATTTCATCCTACTTTCAAAAAGTATTTGACCTAGCAATAAATACAACAAAATTAATCCTACTTCTTAAAGTATCTCCATGTAAACTCTAAAAAAATGCTTAACAAAATAACTGTTAATACTACATTTGCCACACTTAATTTTCCAGCACATACACAAACTTAGCTCTAGAGAGACTCCACTGAATTAATTTACTTACTTTAGCTGGTATATTGTAAACATAATAATGGAATCTATTAAGAAAGGACTACATGATTAAGTTCCATAAAATTGTGGGCAACAATCCATGACTAATCTGCAAATTCAAAGGAGGAAGCAAAATGAATTTTTTTCTTTATTTATCTATTTTAAACAGATAAGATGTGCAGCGCACATACTAATAAATGTATTTAAGCATTTTCTTTCTAATACTGTGGCTTAACTTTTTCTTCCACAAAACACACAGCAGGCAGCTTACCTTATAAAAAGTCATATTACAGATGAACAAACTGGAAAGTGACTGAGAATTTGGGTTACACACAAGTTTCAGTATCTAATGTTAGGAGGGCCCAGTTTGGCTCCAGAATGATTTGCCATTGAAATTCAATTGGATCAAGAACTATTCTCCTGATTGCTGAATTAAACGTTGGCTGATGACTGTTTAAATAGTATGTGCTGAAAGATTTACTTCCCCCCCCCCAAATACATATAAATAAATACATCTCATTCCGTAAAATTTCAAGTACCTCAGTATCATACAAAGTATGCATTCAGCTTTGAGTAATAACTTACTACACAAATGTAAAGCAATTTGTTTGTATCCACTAAAATAGAATGAATCATATCCATGATACCAAATTGTAGTAATAAATTACTGAGCTCTGCTAATGGTGGAAAAAGCTTTCTCATATTAGATATTATGGTACAGCCCTATTATAGACATCTTTTATTTATTTATTCAGCCATACATCATGGTATACTAAATAACATATTGGCTATTTACAATCTGTAGAGGGCACACATCTTCCTAGGTCAAACTGTTTAAAAATACTATTTTCTTTACCATGAGTAAAGGGTGTTTACTATAATCAAAAGTATCAGTGCAGTGTAACTGTGCTGCTGGTATCCAAAAATTCTGGACAGTCACTGTGACTATGCAGAAAATTTGTCTAATAATACACCCACTGAGTGAATTACTCTTGAGAAGTGGACTTGTGACTAGTCAGGTCTACCACGTGCATGCAACTAAGTGAGTGTGCGCCATAGGTCTGACCGAGGGTTTGTGCAGTCCGCTACTTACTTGAGCTAGCAAGTCTATAAATTCAAGTTCCCAAGGCCACCTGATGGCAATAACTGAAGTGGCAGTTTCAGCCCTGAGGTGCGAGTGAGGTGTGCACTCGCTGCCTTCAAGACCTTCCAGAAAGGAATTCATGGCTCCTCCTTGAGGTCCTCATTGCTTCCACCAGAAAGACAAGAAAAACTCATTAAAGTGTCCCATGTGCCTGAACAGCTAATCTCAGTTTCTCTTCAGCCTCCTCTACGACACCAAAGAGTAGGGAGAGATTATCATCAAGAATAAGGGAGTTTAAAGGGAACTCACTCTCACTTTTATTCTCCCTGCGGTTGAGGAAAAAAAATCCCCGTCAGAAGATCAATCCTGACTTAAACCTAAATTCAAAGCGTATTTAAGCCTGAAGAGATACTCCATGTTTACCAAGCATATTGCTAACATGGGCAGTAGCTGCCATGAACTGGATATGGAAGGAGAGATGAGTACAGCAGCAGCTAATGGTTAGTCTAAATGTTAAGGCAAAATCAACAGATGTATTTGAAATAATTTATATTCTACAATAACACAAGGCTCTCATGTACACACAATATCGGAGTCAACATTATGTTCATTTTTTAATACAAAGCAGTAAAAATCCAAACCAAACCAAACCCAAACGCTCAAAACCACGACACTGCTTTGTTCAGCAATTGTTCAAACCAATGTCTAAATCAGCTGCAAGGACTCTGTACGCTAAGGCCCTGTAGGGCGAAGGAAGCCAGAAAGGCTAAACCAGAAATGGCAGACTCATCGAATAATTAATTCTACCACTTTATGAAATTAATGATCCCAGTTCTATATAAAAACAAACCAAGAAGAATCACAGTTGAACCAAGTAAAAATCCGCATCCAATTTATCCATCAGTATCTCTTAATTTGCAATAAAATAAAAAAAAATACTGGGCTTTTCTGCAATAGCCTCAGGTTTGAGCACTGTTTCTTGCATCAAGGACGTATCTCACAGAGATCACTGGGAGCTGTATACAGAACATTGGTAGGATTTGTTCTAAATGATGTACTGTACTAAACATGAAAACGAAGTTTAGCATGACACCGTTACAGGTTAATAATATTGAAGCTTTTAACAAATCAGATTTACGTTTGTGGGCTTTACTACATATTAGTTTCTCGGTTCTTAGAGAGACTGTAAGTCCTTGGGAAAATAGCCTAATTGGTTTTGTTCCTATAGCAGTTCAGGAAGCAAACTACAGATAAATTGAATAGCAAAAAGCAAGTTATAGTTTCTATAGATGTGCAAAGTCTGCTAGAAAATTGATTATTGGACACACAGAACTGAAGTCCCCGATTTTCTTCTCATTGTACGTAAAATTTTTCCTTTTAGTTCCACAAGAAACTGAAATGGGCACCAAGATGAACCTTCATCTTTCTCTCACCATGCTCTGGTGTGTGTTGTCATGGAGGCACCAGAAATTTAGAATAAAGAAATGTAATATAATTCATTTCTCCTAGGTCCTGTAGAAATGCTGAGATCCTTGAGTAATCTCTAAGCAAATATTTTTGTCTTCAGAAGGGCTCTACAAGTGTAACACACAAAAGTATTGCTGCTGCATTTCTTCTTATGAAAAAACCCTCTAATATGGCCCTGAGCAATTGGGGCTCAACATTAAAAACTTCATACGGCTTTTTACAGGGCAGGCAACCTGCTCCTGCAGTTCATGTTCAAAATGCCAGTCAGCATAAAGAGCAAAGGATCAGGTCAAGAACTTTAGTATACTCTCATATTTTGACTTGGTTACATCAGAAACATCCTCTGAAAGGTAATTTCACATAAGGGATTAATTATTTTGCAGCACACTGCACTGATTTTAGAAGTACCTTACATAATATCTGCTTTGTAAATGACCAAAATACTTGAATACTGCAGAACTTCCTTGTGTTTAGCTGTTCTCTTTCTGTATTTAAGATCTCATTGCTAACTCTGCAAGGCTTTTTTCACATGAATTTGTAAAAATGCAAATGGCATTTCCTCATCTTTTGTCTAAATCTACTGCTGCTAAGTATTAAAATCTGGTTTTAGAAATGTGCAAATTTTTATTCCTCTTTTTCTATCTATCTGCCCTGATCCTGATTTCTGAAGATATCCCTTTTTCTGAAAATACATTTTATTTGAAGACAAACAGTATACAAAAACTTAACCATATGTGTAGAATAGTAAATGTCCTTTTTATTGAGCTCATTAGAATATTTGTGATGTGCAAGTAGTCTCACAGGCTTCATGCTGTTGGTTTTGCCCTTTGACTGAGAAATTATTACCATATGACAAAGCAACAAATTATCCTTTTCATGCATAAATACCATTGTTCATATATAATTCTGCTAGACAACTCTCTCTGCAAAATACAGCATGAAGATTCCCAGTGGGTAAATTTATACCATGCTATAGAGATGTAAAACACCATACAAGTATTCTGGAAGTCAGACCACACACCATCACAGTATGGTAAGGAACACCACATAGATTTGCAGGTTGGGAAAAAAAAAAAAAGAAAAGAAAAATGATATTTTTTACATACAAAAATCAAATCACGCTTCTACCCAAGGTGAAATGAATACTCTTCAACTGCCATGCCACTTCAATTTTGTAAACGACATTACACGGGTATTGAAACAGCTCTAGAAAGAATATCATCTTTGAAGCAGTTTTTATGAACTAATGAAAAAAAACTAACCCAAAACAAAACAAAGTGGAAGAGGTAACCATAGTTTTCACATGATTACATTTGTAATATTTCAGGAATTAAAAACATAAATATTTTTTCCTGAGATAAGAGGGCAGCCAGCTGGTTTTAACACCATTCAGTAGCCTCTCCTGAGTGCAATTTCAGTAGCTTGGGTGGTTTTGGTTTGTTTTTTGTTTGTTTGGGGTTTTTTTTAAGGAAAAATCCTGCATTGGCCCTTTTTCCAAGGAAGAGCAAGATCCAAATGTGTAAGAAAAAGGTTTTGTCTTCAGTTTATACTTCCTCTCGAGTTTATTTTATCACATAGATATCCATATTACATTTTTTAAGAAATCCATCTTTTTCAGTAAAGGTTACAGTGCTTATCAGATAGACTTTGTATCTCTTCTGCTAAAGCCTTTCATTTCATACACTGATATACATACCATACTTTTCAAAGTACCACTAATCTAGTAATTGCTAGCACTATTTCACTGTTGCTATTAAATGAGGTACACCATCTAGGTATTTGGGATGATTTTCCTCAGAAAATCATTTGAATAATCTCCCCAAATATTACATTTTATGGTTGCAAAGTTCTTCCATGAACAGAATTACAGAATCAACATTCATTTTTAATCTAAACTGTTTTGACATGACGATGCTTGCAATACTTCATTTGTACAAAACAACAATAAATTCTCCTAATGCTACCTCTTTTGTTCCTTGTGGTGGTGATTTTTCCCCTATTTATTCTACTTTGCCATCCCCTTGCCGCTAAAAAGCTACATTTGGATATTCATCAATATTATTTACAAAACTGTATATAAATTTGACAGTAAGCACTTCTCTGCAAAAAAAAGATCTGTTAGAAGGAACAGCCAGGTGGATGATCTCCTATGGTATATTCTTCCAAAATGGGATCTGATAACGGAATTTAGTGACATTCTAAAAGACAATCAAAAAAAGAAAAACAAAACCCCACAACATTATGGAGGTAAACCAGATGCAGAGCTGTTGGCAACTTCAAAGGACCAAACCACCCCTGAGCATTACGCTCAATGAATGGATAGCCAGAAGACACAGACTGAAGAGAACAAGGAATCTCCTTTGATATCCTTGTGAAACATTTGCACCAATGCAGCTCCAGCACCACAAAACCAGAAGCTGCATTCTCCTACAATCCACAAAACGAAGCTCACCCTATGTGAATGGCATACTGCAAGGACTCCGAAATTCTTTCAGCTGCAGGATGGAAAGAAGATGGAGATTCTTGTGTACTTTGGATATCTGCGAGACACTGTGTGTCCATGGAGCACGCTGACTCTCAATACTTCTGCTGGACAAAGGCAACTGCACACTGCCTGTTGTCCGGTTATGCATGAATAGATACTGTTGAGACCACTACCAAACCCCAGAAACCTGGATTTCATCTCCATTTCTCTTTGATTTTTTCTTCCTTTTTCTTTTTTTGTGATGACAAGACAAAAGAAAAACACAGGACAGTAGTGACACACTAATTAGGCTTGACTTTCAATGTTGGATGCACACTGCTAAAACTGAAGTTACCACGATGCAGGTGAGATTACTAATCCTTGCCTCTTACTGTTATTGACCTCCAATCAGACAGATATATTATCCTGTTCCATCTGCAAAACTAAACAGACACACAGGAAGAAAGTGTGTGCAAGCACAGAATTAGCAACAGAAGTCACGCTCAGGAAGCTGGCTGAAAAAAACGCTCCCTTTCATTTGAAGAAGTAACTTGCCTACCATCCTATCAGCATGCCCCTTGAATTGCCTTCAGTGAGGACTTATGCCCAGAACACGAAAAGGACTTTCAAGCATCATTCTTAGACAAAATTCTGGGGGACCCTCATCCCCTTATCTCCTCTTTCCCCAAAAGAAAGAAAAACTCAAGGAATCCTTGACTGGATCCAGCATAGGCACCACATCAGCACATCAGGCTACTAAGAAGCTGATACCTGTAAGCTGTTGCAAGTCAACTCAAGCCACTGCAACCTACATTCAAAATTGGCCCACAAAGCTTAAAAAAGCACCTTCTAGGTATGAGACATCATCTGTAACTACTGAGATCTTTGGTTATGAGTTGATGCCACACGCTTTTGTCATCTGAACCACAGCAAGTGAGGTTTGAAACCTGGATCTAGATACCTAGAAGTGTACGTTTCCTTCACACAGTTAGAAGTCCATTTCTCAAATCCCTAGTTTCCTTAGTATGAGAAATCAGAAGATGAAGAACCTCTTCAGTTAGTTAAAGGTAATGGTAAAATTTTCAAAGGGAGGGGAACAACTGGGATAAGGGACATTCATTTAAATGCTACCAATACAGGGACAGGGCATCATGTGGAAAGAGGTCAGAAGTTTCTCATATACAAAGGTTAAAGGAAAAGCTTCACAAGCAACTATTCAAAAATAGTTCTAATGTAGCAGAAGACACCAAAGATAGGCATAAAGTCAAGTTTACTTGGCAAGCCAGATTATGAATGTACTAGCTGCTATCATTATGGTTTCTTGAGCAGATTTTCAAATGACACAGGCAATTCTTTCAGAAACACAGAGATAAAGAAAGGTAGAAATACACTGTGGGATTTCAAATCACTGCAAAGTGTTTCTATAGACAATGTGCTAACAAGACAAGTTAAGAAGGCCAAAGTCAGCATTAGCAGTTGTCTTCCAACTACAGAGTCACAAATGACATATTGCTCAGTGACAAATGATGACTGCTGTCTCATATTAAGATGGTTGCTCTAGCAGATGTTTTCAAATTATCCCAAGCTATGTCACAGGGAAAGGCAAAAGAACTGGAAATATGCCCAGAGAGACCTGGTGCACCAGCAGCCTAAGGGAGCCATTTAAAAAGCCATTTGGTATCCTCTCATGAGATCTTAGCTACAAAAACTGAATACAGAAGGAAACATGGGACTAGAAAATACGTTATATTCCTCAGTGAAAGTTTTAAGTATCTGACTACAGGATTATTGGGAATAAAAAGCATTCACTTCATCTTAGCTTGGACAGAGACACAGTCTACACAGACAGTCCTTCAAGGAAGAAAGAAAAAAAAAAAACCCCAACAATTACCCCAGACAGCAGTGCTCCATGTTACTGCTCTGTGATGACAGAGTCAGGGCAAAAGAAACTCTTTTTATCGTGAACATCTCCAAAGAGTAATCCTGGTATCACATACCGACTCAAAAAATAAAATTAAGCCCTGCTCCCTGGTAAGATGAGGTAGACTGCTTTTACTTGCTACAAAACCTCTGGGACACCATGGGGAAACTCTGTCCAAAAAGATTACAGAGAAATAAAAGAGAAATAGAGAAAGGAGATGATCACCCTTCCATCTGAAATGGACTAAGGAGTAACGTTCTGTCAGGTCTTACACACAGTTAGTGCCAAGACAGGTCTTCAAATCAAAAACCTGATGGGGAAACCAGGTTACTTCCTGAAATCTCATAGTCAAATCACATAGGTATAGAAGCGCTGAAATACGATGCAAGCGGAAGGGAGGATGCGAGTGGAGAGAGACACAGAGACTGTGCTCATCCAGTGTAGCATCGTTCTCAGGAGCAGCTCTCTGGTAGCATGAGACGCCAGTAAAAGCACACCCCAGTAGACAAAATAACCACAAAGAGGAAGGTGCCAATGAATGCTGCTACAAGTTAAGGAATGGGTAGGCGTCTAGTCTTGACCTATGGTGAGGGAGAAAATCCTCTCACTCGTTACCATGGAGATTCCCTTTCCAGGTTTCTTTGGATGAGCTTTGTGCACGAGTGCAAAATTTGGCATGAGAAGAGAACAAGTATTAATTATGTGCCCCTGACAAAAATAGCCTTCTTAAATCTTGAGAGATAATACAACAGAGGCTGTAAAAATTAAGTTCGGTTACAGAGATTAAGGGCTGAATAAACTAGCTCATGTTAAAGTGCCTTGAGCTCTATCCTCTTAAAACGGCAATGCCAGTCTGAGGGTATTGCACCTGTCTAATACAATTTGGGTGAAAACTTGAGTCACTGGACGGTATGAGACCGGAGTGAAAATTACAACAAAAAAATTGCGTGGAGGCTAATTACTACTGTTTCTTGGTACAGGATTGCCTTTATTTATTATACTATTTCATTAATTATTCACGCAGTTCTTTTTGTATTTCCAGGCGGCAACATCACTAGCCAGGGCTGCGCTGAGGTGCACCACCTTCACAGGGAGGACAACATTGCAAAGTCTAACACAAGCAGACTACATTTATATGCTTGTAAGTGTTAATCCCACAAGAGAGAGACTAGAATGAGCCTTGAATTAAACAAATATATTTAACATATACAGTTCTGGTGAAGAAAAAAAGGAAAACTTTAATTCAGGAGGATATATATAGAATGGAACACTACTGTACCCTTTCTTTTGAAACTACTTGATTGTCTCTCTAATAAACAGCATATTTTGCTCCCATATGTTTTTATTAATTTATGCTATCTAATTTTAATAGTTCTGAAATACACAGTATCAGACAGACAAGTAAGCTATACAGAAGACAACAAGGAACTGCGTTAAAAATTCCTAGTTTTCCTGCAATCATTACTATCAGCAGTAAATTCATCTTTAAATATATATCCTTGGGAGTTTTGGACCCTTTTGGATCCTTTGGGTCAGCGAACACTGATCAAACTCACGACATCATTTAAGTGAGGAGAAACACCTGAAGTGCATACACTGGACCCACATACCAGTGCAAATTAGTGTTGCCTTTTTAAAGGTGTATTAACATTGAAATACAATCCAACACAACCGGCTGAGCATACACCATGCCTACAAGCACACCTACCTTTTATTGGTTAAACAACTACTTTTTTTTTTTAATAACTAACTTCGTACGCTGTCCACTACATTTCTCACCATTTTTGCTTCTGTTACTATTTTTCGGGTTTTTGCTTCCTGTCTTTAATAGCATATTTACGTATCTCTGACATGTGTAGAAGACAACATGAATGAAATGGGATTATCCAAACTCAATCCTGCGTGAAACCGAAGTGCTCCCAGTTAAATATTAATTACTCAATAAATTTGCTCCGAGATCAAATGCAACCATCAGCCTCCTTTAGAAACAAGCATGGTGTAACAGTTTCCTCGTTGGCATCCCGAGCCGGGGTTCGTAACAGCACCAAGAAGAAGGAAAAAAAGCCGTAATTACATAACGCACCTCGCTAAACGCCTGGCTTCCCCCGCGGAGGGGGGACGGCGGCACAGGCCACCCCGCTGCCGGCACCCGCACGGCGGGGAGCGCGGCGATGCTCCCGCTGCCCGCACCCGCACGCCCGGTTAACGATGCGCACCGGCACGGCGGGGGCCGCTTAAACCCCCCGCGCCCCGGGGACTGCCCATGCGGCCACCGGAGCTCTCCGTCGCTAAACGCCCACACCTGTGCCTCGTCGGGCCCGGGGGCGTCCCGGGGAGGGGGCTGCGCCTGGCCGGGGCCCGCTGCCCCGCCCGACCTCCCCCCCGCAGCGGCGGGGGAGCTCCGCTTCCCGAGCGGCCCGGCAGCGCAGGCTCCTCAAGGCCGCCTTCCTCCCTTCCCCTGCCGGCCCGAAACGCTTCCCCAGGCAGCCGCGCCTCCGGGCAATGAAAGTCTGGATCGGGGGCCGGGGAGCCCCGCGGGACGCGGTCCGCTCGGCAGGGCTGCTCGTTGCGGGACCCCTTCTCGGTTCCGCGGGAACCCCGCACCACGCGGGCTTTGCTGAGGGGGGAGGCAAAAATACACCCTGCTTCTCTTGTCCTGCCGTGGAGGGACACGGGACAAACTCGGCCCGAACAACAGGCGATAACTAGTTGTGGAGCCCGCGGGGGGCGGCGGGACAGGGGTCCGCGCCCCGCCGGTGCGGGGAGCCGGCGGGCGCGGGGCAAGGCCCGGGGCGGAGGGGCGGTGGCTGCCCCCGCCTCGCTCGCTCGCTCCCCGGGGAAGGGGCTGCCCGCTGGGGCAGGGGAAGGAGGATCGCAGTCCTCGGAGGCTGCCAAAACCCCCGCGGAGGGGTGGATAAAAGCCCCGCAACGCAGGGCCAGCTAGAAATTACTCATTTGAATGATGCAGCAAACGATGGGAGGGGGGTGGGGGGTGGTCCTCCCGTTGCCACTCTCCAGCCCTGATTAATACGCACAGGTTCCCTGCCGAAGCGAAAAGCTCTCTCTTCCGCGCACACAGCAATTAATAGCAACCTTCATCCCGCGAAACCTCCGCTAAGCACTCCCACACACTCGCGGCCCGCGGTGGCAACTGCCAGGAGCACAATAGCGGGAACCTCTCTGCCTCACAGACCGGGGGGGGCTGGGGAAGCCAACCCTCTCGCGGCAAACCCCGATCCCCCAAGACGAAGAGTCCCGGGGAGCCGCGGGGAGCGGCAGCAGCGGCAGCCGCCGGCGCGGCAGGAGGGCAGGCTGCCTGCCTGGCAAGCGGAGGGCGTACCGCGCAGCACGCTGCCAAAACACCATCACCCATCGGTATTGTCAGCAAACAGCACACAAGCATTTACCTTTTTATGCCCGCCGTCCGTCAGTCAAGCATTTGAGGGAGAGAAGGAGAAAGGAAAGGAAAGGAGAAGAAAGAGACAGAGAAATATAGAGAGCGAGAGGCGGCTGCTAATCCCCGTGTAGAAAGACTTCCAGCAGCAGCAGCAGCAGCAGCATGCGTGTGTGTGTGCGTGTGCGTGCCCGGAGTGGAAGCACAGCCTTCCTGGCGATGCACCGGCTCTTGCACCGAAGTACTGTCATGTGCGTATCTCGGTGTGTGTACCCATGGAAAAAAAAAAAAAAAAAAAAAAAGAGACGGGGGGAGACTAGTCAGTCACACGCCCGGCTGTGCACTGCTGGGGGGGAAGAGGAGGAGGAGCCCAGCGCTCCCCAGCCCAACCACCGGAGGAGCCGCTCGCTACTACGGCGGCCGGGCACCACAAGCCGCCGGCGCGCTGCCCCTGCGCGCCCGCCCTTCCCCTCCCGCTCCCAAGGACGTGCCTTCGGGAAAGACCCCTCAGGGCCTCTGTCCCCGGGGACCCCGCTGCGCCCCGGGCTGCCCGAGCCTGGCGGGAAGCAGCTGAAGAAAACAAAAAACCCACCCACGCGTTTCTGTCCGAGAAATGCCGCCCGGAGAGCGCCCCCGGGCCGTGGGGCTGCCCCGAGGCCTCCGCGGGTCCCCCGCGGAGTCCTCCGTGGGGGAGGCAGGCCGAGCCGTACCGAGACGTGCCCCCCGGGACCGGCCACGGCCGCCCCGGGGAGGGGAAGGGGCTCCCGCAGCGTCGCGCCCCGCAGAGCGCGGCGGTGGGAGCGGGGGGACGCGGCGTTTCCCCGGGGGTGCTGCCGCGGCCAGAGGCAGGGGCGTGACCGGCAGATACCCCCCCCCGAAGCACGCGGGTCGCCCGTTGTCCGTGCGTGGGGACGACCGGCGTCACGGCTGTGGGTCGGGAGGGTGCAGGGGGTGACGGGGCGGAGCGCGGGCTGGGCGTTTGTGAGAACTATAGGTGTAACTGTAAATATATACGTTTGCGAGTATTGAAACTGAAAACGTGGTGAAGGGCTGTGCTAATCCAGGCCACTGTGCGGACACCCGGGTACTCGCGTGTCCAGTCAGGTACACTCAAATTTCAACCACGATGTATCACCTACCAAAAGGTATTTGAACAGTGGCAATACATTCAAATCAATTATTTGCTAAATAGTAAATATTATATCCATCTTTTGGATATATAGCCACACATATGCTTATAAATGAGACTTTGACATACAATTCATGAAAGAGCTAAAATGGAGTGAGCAAATTATTCTTATAGTCCTAAATTTACTAGTGGGTCATGCCAGCAAATTTCAAGATGTGATTTCTTTAAGCCCCAAACCAGCAGAAGTTTGTGAGAAATGTCCTTGATATTTTATTCTTTGTTCAAAACAAGTAATATGGATGGACTGAAAGTTAATCTTTGTAGTAGAAAAAGGTTTATTAAATGACAAGGATGAAAAATGTTTTGGTGGGGATATCAGGTATACTGTTTATATTAATTTTTTGTTTCTTTGTAGTGGACCTAATGTCTCAGGGGTAAAACAAGGAGGAAAGGAAGAAGTGTTGATGACATTTTTAATCACAAATGTAGGTCACGTCTACAGACTAGGTAGGCTAGGAAATTCTGATGACTGATAATTATGTTAATTAGCAAGCAATCAACCAATTGAGTGGGGAAAAGAATTGGTCAATCTATTTAAAAATAATGGTTGGGGGGGGGGGGTTAGTTGTGGACGTAATAGGTGGTGTAGAGAGGAAATCACTGGAAAGATTGTCCATCTTGCTAAGGTTTAGCTGTTCACAATAAAGTATTTTGAGACTTCCCAGAAGTCCTGCAATAAAATCAAAAAGACCAAATTTGTTGTTACTAAGTTGTATAAATCAAGTCAGTATGACATCCTTAAAAAAACCAAATTGCACCCCAAAGCTGTATCATTTGTTTGTTTAAATAAAATAAAGGTACACATACCCTTTTAGTTCTTTAACTGAAACACAGATGCGGAATCTGAGCTAGCTCAGGTAAATAAGCTAAATAGTACAAGGTTAGTATTTTTTTTTCTCTGGTGTTTATACATACAGCACTATCCTATGCAGTATATTAGTTTATCTCTTAGCATGAATTTTTTGACTTGTCATCAGGAACTGTATTTTCAAGCTAGTTTCAAATCTGGCATAATCTGTTGTTTAAAATATGACGGTCTGTGAAGACCTCATAGTAGAATTTATGTAATCTTTTCTATGTAATTATGTGAAGATTTAGCCTGCCCTCCGTAGGCCTGTGAAGTTATAAAGCAGATTTAGTCATGTTATGTGTGATAGTTCTATGAAAATATTTATACCAAACGGGTTGATTACATTACATAGTAATGAAAACAGATAACATATTTTTAGGCTTCATACAAACTTCCAGAAAATGAAGTAGACCCAATTTCCTTTGACGACTGAAGAGTAGGAAGGAAAGAGGAGACATTTTTGCGTAAAATTATCCAACCTCAAAATAAAAGCCAGCATAGAGATTTTGTTCCTTTTTTTTTTACTTACGCTCCCTATTGTGAATCTAAACCATTTCTGGATGCTCCTTGTTTGCCTGACTTCAGTCTGGCTGGGCCAAGAGGGTAGGAGAGGGAAGTCTTGTTATAAATTCTCTCCTGAACTGATCTAGAGGAATCTGCACCTTGGAGGAATAAGAAGTTCAAGCTGCTTTACATAATGATGTAGGTGGTCTTCATGGGCCACTAATTATTTTGATTTTAGGTGTAACACTTGTCTGTACTGGTAGTCCTAGTACTCATGGGTGTCTCAGAAGACATGCAACTTGGAGGGGAGATTTCCAAGATGGGAGCAAAGATTCTTCACCAGCTGTGTGAGAGATGGCACGCACGAACAAAACTGAGAAGAGGCTGTGAAACAGAGGGATTCAGTAAGAACAGTAAACAAATCTAAGTGAACAAGAAACAAATGAAGAAAGCAAAGCCTGGAAGAAAAATGTCCCAAAATAGTTTTCAGATCAGAAAAGTAGGAATCAGAAAGGAAATATTTTAAACGGCCTGGGGAGGTGAGAGAGTTCAGTATTAATATCTTCAACCGTCTGCAGTTTATCAAATTACCCCAAATGTAAATGTCATTATATACTATACTCACACTTTGATCTCTTTCTTCTTGGAGGAAGTTCTCTTTGCTTTGACTGATGGTGAAAGAGGTCATCATATCGACTGTCATTACTACATAATTAAACTATATGCATGCTTCTACGGACTTCTTCCACATGCTGATATTTACCACGTTACAAATTTTTAGGAGTTTGAAAATACGGTTAGTTTTTGTCTATCACTGCCCTCTACTGGAGAGAAGGTCAGAACCGCTCGATTAGGTCTTAGTACGACGCCTTAGAGCCTCTACCGCCGTTGGTAGTCCTCATTTGTTGGTGAATCACCTTTCCACGACCGAGGCTTACAGGTGTGAAGGTCTGGATGGCCAGCGTCCATAAGAAGATTCCTTTTTCCCTGTGAGTTCAAATAATTGATCATACAATTTGCTGTCTGCGGTTTGTTGACACAGGCAAAAGGATGACTAAGCAGTGGCCGAGATTTTAAGATACGTATCTTCCATTAACTTCTGGGGAAGAGGCATCTAAATTCATCACAGAGACACTGAAAATCTTGAGCAGTGCTGCTTTGATAGTATTTGCCTGTAACTTTGTAGATAACCTCATCGCCTTTCATATCTAAATCCTTTGGTTCACTCTCCATTGCATTACATAAAGATTGCCTTCCATCCCTTTTCCTACTCTGACCTTTCATGCCTCTGTACTTACCTTTCACTGTCTATATCAATACTGCCAAAGTACCACATTTTTGTTATATTTTTATTTTCATTTTCCTCACAGACTGGGCATTAGCAGAACAACTGAAACATGGAGAGCACAGCAGTGACATTCTCCCAGTTCCCCTGTGTCCCATTTCCTCCACCTACCGTCACAACAACTCGTGCACATCGAGAGCAGTTGCTGTTGGAATGCACTAAGTTTTCCAGCTGGGTGGGCAGATGCATCGCCAAGGCACACTGAGAACTGGGAAGGATGAGGCCTGCTCAGAGTGTACAGTAACGAAAGTTTCACTATCAGACTCAAAATATGTGTTCTACACAGTAGATGCTAGCAATTTCTCTGTTTTTAACTTCGCCACATCTAGGTCAGATTTACAAAGATGCAGATCACATGTGTGCTCTTCTCATTCCCTTCTGGCATCAGCTATTGCTTCAAGGCAAGAAGGCATTCTGAGGGTGGCTGTGAGGGTATCTTCTACATGGGCAAAAGAATAGCTTTGGTGGCTTCTACCCCTAATCTGATTAATGGCAGAGCCATTTAACCTAAAACAGTGCTTCCCCCCCCCCCCCAAAACAGACATCTGCCTAGAAAATTTTATTTAAAATATTTTCACTTTCCTGATACTGTAAATGTCTTTTACTGAAAAGGGTTAGTATCCGCCACACCCGTTGTAGGTCTGTTTGTCATATTTTATTGGGTTGCACTGAAGGCAGTAATGTCCTAGGTGGATGAATTGTGTGGGTTGCCTCATTTCATGTTACCTAATTATTTGCTATAAAAAACACTGCAGCAAATTCCTTTCCCTGGCCTAATGGATAACAGGGCATAGAGTAGAGTGGTTGTTCCCAATGAGTGACTCCTAAATGACAGATGCTCTCCAAGGAAAAGGTAAGCAGGCGTCAGCTCACCTTGTAGAACCACATTGACTATTGACTGGTCAGTTAAAGATGAATGATGAGAAGGCCTGGTAAGCCACTGGTTACTCATCCAGAAAAACTGGGAAAGAGTAGCAAGTAATCCAAATACAGTGTCAGTTCAGCATAACTACTTAATATAGAGACAAAAAGCTTCAAGATTAGCATGGGTTTACAATTGATACATATTCTTTTACGATTTAGAAGTAAAACAAGTACTTTGTTAAAGGTATTATTCTTGTAACCTTTAGGCTATCAAACACATAATTCCACAAAACCTGTGACTTTCAACTGCTATCAGGAAATAAGTCAGAAGTTATCTTGAGAGGTTTCTCAGCAGGGTATCTGTTTTGGAAGATGTAAAAGAGAAGATTTGAGAATGACATCTTCCCTCCCACCTCCCAAATCTTTGTTCAGTATTAGAAACAAGCAAGTTGCTGTGATTTGCAGATATCAGGATATAGTTCAGTGGTATCAACAGCAGTGTTCTGAATAAGCATGAAGAGAGAGAGAGGAAAAATTAATTCAAACCAATAAACCCATGACATTCCCTCAGCAGAATGAGAATACTTTTCCAGATATTGAGATATAGCAAAGCCCTGAGAGAACGGCAAAGTGCAAATCAGTTTGTAAATATTTGCATCAAGGAGGTACATTCAATTTCTTATTTAAGGAGGGCTATAATAACTAATGATATCATGCTTTTTAAGTATGAGCCTATAATTCTAAAGTGGAGTGCAATACAACCATACGAGTATTTTTGCTCCTTTTGACAGAAAAGTGGGGAAACAGGGAAAGCTTTAAAAGAGCTTTATATGAATGAGAAGACTAGTAATCATGCAGAAAATTGTCTCTTACTTAGGACTTTAAGTGAGGTATTTTTAGATAAAAATGATCTTTTATATCTGCATTCATTCCTGAACAGGCAGCACAAATAGCACAAAGCAATCAGAGCTAGCTGAAAACTACCATGACTAGTTTGTACAGAAACCACCCTTCTCTACCGTGTGAGCTAGGATTACTCCCTTCTTACAACAGGTAACAGTGGAAGATACTTTTTCTCTGCTCAGACCAACTGCACATCAAAGAGCCCACAACAGTCAACTGAGATCCAAACTGAGACCATGGCTTCATTTTCCTAGCGATGCTATCAATTCAAACATTGTTGAAGACAAAAGACTGTTGAAAGCAATCATTTTCATAAATAATTAATAATTTAATCGTATACAGCATAAAGCATGATGGGAAAAAGAAAACTTATTATTTCCATTTTGCAGGTGGGAAGTTGAGTATTAATAGAAGCAGAAACAAGAGCTGGACTCCTATATTCTGGTTTTAGATTTTAACAGTAGGGTTATCATTTGCATCTAGCTTGGTCTGTTTCAGCCACCAAAAGATTTTTAAAATGACGGCCTTCACACAAAGCATTGGTGTCCTGGAGAGAAGTCCTAAGAACATTCAACAGGGCTTTCTGAACAGACGACTCAACTCCCTCCCTCTCCTTAAATAGCTGGATATAAAAGAGTGATAGCTAGATTTGTCCAGACTTAATGCTGTGCAACAATCTTGTCATTTAAATAGAAAAGGGGTGGGGGAGATAGCAGTTGTCTGCCTTCTTATTAAGCCTGTCCCAAAGTGAGAGGAACTGAGCATAAAATGTGCATTAAAGCAGCAGGAAAGACATCCAAAGCTTTAGAGATGGAATTGTTAATTTTTCTGAGTGTTTTTTTGGTTTTTTTTTGTTTGTTTTTCTTTTACATTATGGGAAAAGGAGGCAACAATTTGGTTTGTTAACAATTTTTTCACCATCCTTTCATGTGAATCCCAATAAATCAAGTAGTAAGTACTACACAACTGTCAAAAGGTCCCAATATTCAATATTAAACCCACATTTTTACAACATGCTGAATTATTTTCCACTTTGTGCCTGGAAGATATGCTGTTATCTCAGTTAGGGTGTTTCTGAGGAGAGCTTTTAACAGGAACTTCTAACAGAGCTGGACTCCAGAAAGACTGATAATTAAGACTTATATCAATAAAGGTGTCAGTCAAGTATAGGAAAGGAATTATTTTAAGGCACAATAAAGAGCTGATAATGTCAATGAAGGTAGCATACATGGATATTTCAGGCTTGTTTCTCTTCCCATGGAAGTCAACAGGAGTTTCACAATGAAGGTAGCAGCAGAGTAGGTTAATAACATATCTCATCAGTTTATAGGAAATATTATTTTCTATTTTCTGTCCGTGGTCTGTCATGTGCCCCAAACTGACATGCGTATAACAGTTACAGTGTAATTATAATTAAGCATCATCTTTCATGGAGGGTCTGTAGTTAAAATAAAAACAAATCAAAGACAACACAGGAAGAAGCTACTTACAATATTTTTAAAAATGTATGAGAACTTATTCCAACATACTTTTGTCTCAAGTAGAAAAAAGTTTTCAGGTAGTGATACAATTCTACAGTTTTTCACAAAAAAGGGTCTTGGTATGGAAGGCCATGCTAAAATTTTTGGGTTGATATTAGCAATTTAAGAAGTGAGGGCTTCTCAAATCTCTTGAAATCCCCAGACTTTTGCGTTTCATCAACTGAATTCCACCTGCACTATTCCAGAGAAGTCCTTTCTTGTTAAAGCATGCATATATAGTTCTTGTTGTTACGGGCGTTATGAAAAATCATGCGTACCTCTTTCAAAAGTTGTCTATTAATGAGTATGGAAAAAAGTGTGTCTTGACAAATGAGTCTCTTCTGCATTCTCTATGGCAGTTTCTGCCAGGTATTTGGGGGGGTGGTGTTTACCCCTCAAAAGCAAGGAGGACAGTTTTTTTTCAACATGCTTGAATAAACTCTTCTCAGAGAGAGTTTTCTACTCATCAGAAAGCCGGCAGCTGTCGAATGGCACTGCCCTTGTCCCCGTGAACAGTATTCTGACAGCATCCTTTCCCATTCCTAGCAGCCATCCAGTGTTAGTTCGGTCAGTGTACTTCTGCTATTGCGCGCTTACTTCCAACAGGTGAAGCAGCCTTCTGAACTCACAAAACCCTCCAGACTTTTAATATGTGTGGGAAGATACAAGGTTTATAACTCCTATAAGGGGAAATCTCTATGAGCTTCTTCCACTCCAGCGTTCTAGCTACCAGCTATCCAGAAATTTTTGTTTTCTAATAATCAGCAAACTAATCTGTAATTAATCTTCAGCTGAGCTAGCACAGTCTTGGAAATCTGCAAGTGCCTGTAAAGTGCTGTGCAGCTCAGCATATTTTATAAAGTTGTTTGGAGGCCGCAATAAAGTATATCTGACAGCATTCTTATATAAATCATTCCTGCACAACAGAGCTCCAACACCAAAAGCTTTGAACTGACCTGGTAACATTTCATTCCTAGAAGCTTGTAAATAAAAATAAAACCTGCAATTTTCTCCTTTTTTAATACCCATTAAATTTTATTTTAACGTTAAAATGGCATTCAGTAAAGGACAGCAAAATACTGTGAATAAATCACCGTGCATATACAATGCAGCGTCTCTGAAGGCAGAAACCCTGGGCAAAAGCAAGACTAGCAAATTGCACAGTGTCCAGCACCATGGTGTAAGGAAAAAGAGTTTGGTCAATGACAAGCAATCAGATTCCTCAACTTATGAAAAGTATCACAGTACAGCTTAGTCAGCAATTTGGTGATTATTTATACCTTAGGGAAGACCTTCTGCTATATAGCTTCTCTGTGCTGCTTCAGTGACACAGAGAGGCCATAAAGCTGGTGTAATTGACTACTGCGGAGCGAAGCTGAAGGCAAGAAAAAGTGCCATTTTGAATTTCTTCATAAAGGAATCACATCATGTAATATTTGATAATTAAATGTACTGCTGTGATCAAGAGGATCCAAAAGCCACCAGGATGACCAGAGATCAACAAAGGGGACAGACTATTTTAAGCGCATGTAAAATGTCAAAAGACATTACCACCAATACTACCAAAGGACGTTACTACCAAAAGACGTTACTACCATTGTAGGGTACTGTGTTAATTTCTTCTCAATACTTCTCACAGAATCACAGAATCATATAGGTTGGAAAAGACCTTTAAGATCATCGAGTCCAACCATAAACCTAACACTGCCAAAACCACCACTACACCATGTCTCTAAGCACCTCATCCAAACGTCCTTTAAATACCTCCAGGGATGGCGACTCAACCACTTCCCTGGGCAGCCTGTTCCAATGCTTGATAACCCTCTCAGTGAAGAAAAATTTCCTAATATCCAGTCTAAACCTCCCCTGGCGCAACTTGAGGCCATTTCCTCTTGTCCTGTCACTTGTTACCTGGGAGAAGAGACCGACCCCCACCTCTCTACAACCTCCTTTCAGGTAGTTGTAGAGATCAATAAGGTCTCCCCTCAGCCTCCTTTTCTCCAGGCTAAACAACCCCAGTTCCCTCAGCTGCTCCTCATAAGACTTCTGCTCCAGACCCCTCACCAGCTTCGTTGCCCTTCTCTGGACACGCTCCAGCACCTCAATGTCCCTCTTGTAGTGGGGGGCCCAAGACTGAACACAGTATTCGAGGTGCGGCCTCACCAGTGCCGAGTACAGGGGCACAATCACTTCCCTAGTCCTGCTGGCCACGCTATTTTCTCTATTTATTTATTGAAGGAATTTTTTAAACTGCCATCCTTGAAAACTGAAACTGGGGTTGAAAACCGTGTGTTTTACTCTGTGCATCACTGAAGGATAGAAAGTCTCAGGAGTATGCCATTGACTTAGTACTTAATAATGTTGCTCTCTAAGCCACGTATAAGCCAGTTCTATCTGTAACTGATGCATTGCTTCTGCAGGGTTAACAAGAATAAAAAGCTGTAATATATGCTTTTGTCTTTAAAAAGAGTAATAGTTATAGTTCTGAAGAAGAAATTCTTATGTAAAAAAGTGCCATTGTTTTAATTGTGTCATATTTCATTTTCTACCATAAATGCCACAGAAAACAGGCCTGGGAAAGGAAGGGAGGAAGTTTTACATGGAAAGAAGTGAGATAAAATGCCTTACAGTTTCCTTAAAGTTACCAATCTGACCTGTTACTTCATCTGTACTGGGTTTCTATTAGTCTCTGTAACAGACTTCTGAGGGAAACTGTGAAAGTCCCATTTCTTCATCCTTAAATACTCTTTTGGAGAAAGCACTTGAGATTACACTCTTGTTCTGCCAACTAGCTAAATAGGCCTATTCAAACATAGAGATTTTTTTGGTATTGATTTTCATGCATATTTAAATGGATAAATTTGCAGCCTTAAAATAAAACAAGGAGTAAATTCTAGAGATTGCTAAATGCTATTATCAATATCTCTGTGGCAGGTGGGCGTGCTGTTACTCCTTCCTGATAATTTAGTACTTTGTTTTCTCCCTACAGTCTGATTATCATCCAGTATTCTTTAATGGAAAGTACCAGACTATAGGAACAAACATCAGGCTGTCTTCAAACTGTTCAACATAGATGAGCTGTTCTAAATCCCCTGGGGTACTTTGAACCCAAGACCAGCAACCATATCCTCACCTTCAGTGACAGAAGCAAGTGGTGCCTATATGAAGTAGACAGAGTTTCATTCAGGGATGAAATTCATACAGTTTAAGGTCAAAAGAGCTGGTAATGTGGTCTCCTATTTATCACCCTTTTTTTTTTTCCTATACAAGGTCTAATAATGTGATTAACTTTAAAAAAAAATCAACCGAGCCTGAAACATGCTCAGAAAATGAATGATTCTTCTTTTCCATGAAAACAAACTAATCTAACCAGCATCAAATAAACCAGCTTTGAATAGTTACAACCCAGTATCAGACCGGGCTCATAGAGGAGTTAGCCAAAGGCCAATTACAAGCTGATCTAGCTAAAGCCAGTGTATTCTGGACCTAGGACAATCTGGATTTAGGCCAAGACCTAGGATGGAAAGAGCTTTACTGGATGATGAATTATCTCCTGCTGTCAGCAGACAGTAGAAAGACATACATTCTCATCCTCCTGGAATTACACACCGTAAGATAAGATAACAAGTGACACTTAAAGGTAGCATGAATCCTAAGAAATATATTCTCAATTGCTTGTGGTGCTGCGCCTGCTTATTTTCTAACATTTCTGTGAACACAATAGGGACTCTATATTGCAAATTTCATCCCTCTGCATCCCATGTAATCAAAACAGCTCTCTGCACATAAAGAGTGCACCCCAATATAGTAGTTGGCTTTCAAGAAAAGAGATTGTTTAATATTCATATTGTTTTAATGCCTAGGAACCATGCTTAGGATGATCAGTTCTCCTGTGCCAAGTGCTTTGCAAATACAGAACAAAAGCATATCTTTCAGAGAGCTAATAAAGTGAGAGCGAGACTAGAGACAGAAGATGCACACAGACAAGTAGGAGAGTGCAAGGAAAGAATGAGGTTGAAGCTAGCCAAGGTAACAAAAGCCTAGCTCTGCAACTAGCTGTATACCAAAGTGGAAAGACTGCAGGCTTAAGGCCAAGTTATTCATTCAGCTAATAGAAAAGTCTTTTTATATCAGACATGTTATTAATATTATTGTCGAGAATTTGTTAACTGGGTTCAGGGCACCCATTCCAGCTTCTAAATATAGGTGAAAACATCCAGAATTCACTTAGAAAATGCATTTACAAAATGCATTGTATGGAAAGGTGTCAAAAACTTTTGGATCTCAGCATTTTCTCTATATTGAACAAGAGTTTGATCTGGGTAAGCAACTGGGTAAAAGTTCAACTAGCTGATTGCTCTGAAAATTTTACATCATCCATGCGTCTGAAAATGTTGCAGTGAGAGTCAGGGACAGCTACGCTTTATAAAACAGATCTAAACACAAGAACAAGGCCAATTAGTTTTAAAAGTTAAGGATGTGTTAGCAGTGCAATAAAAGTTAATCAGAATTAATGCTTGCATATGTTCTTACAAGCATCACATTAATCAAGTGTAAAGCAAGCCAAAAGTGGTATATATGGCCAAATTTATACTTCTCTGGAAAGGTTTTCCCACCGGGGCTCACATATTTTGGGGGGGAACTCTACATCTTCACATGTTTCAGTAATATATCATGTGTATGATGGTGAAGGTGAAAACTGTACACAGTGGTATGCTCAAGAGCAGGACTGTTAGGCAGGAGGTTGTAGGTCAAGGAGAAAAGTTGTGTAAGACTTTAAAAGTAACCTTATTGCCCTAAGCTGAGGTGCTCTCTTCATACCCTGAGTAAAATGATAAAAGCATTTTTCTGTGGGATAAAGGAATGTTTTCTTTATACACCGGAGCTCATACAAGTCTCACTCCTAGGTTGGTACAAGCAGAATACAACCCAAAAGGTCCCATTATTGCTCTGAGAGTTTGAAGCTCTGAGCACCCTGTGCTCAGCATGTTCCAGATGTAGGTTCTCAGTGCAGTGACAGCCAGCAAGGTTACTCGTAAGGGTAAGGTGGAACACGCACATAAACATTCATAGAATTACATTTTTGGCCTCTGTCCTGGAGCACAGGCTCTCAATTTAGTACTTGCAGTTTTAAATATTGCCCTCTGAGAAGCTCCTTGTACCACTGTTCAAAACGCAGTTCATCAACTTGCCATTCCCTAGCTGGCTTCATTGATGCTTTGTTAGCTCTGTTTTCTCGTAGACAAGAATGCATATCCTTGTATCAAGAGGCTGTGTCAAAAGAAGGGAATAAATGCCCTTTTAAGTGCTAAACCTTAAACTTTTAACGCTGTTAAAACAAATTCTGTGGACATTATTGACTTACATGTGGTGAACAAATAGGTGACATAAAATGAAAGCAGAAAGTTAATAAATACATATTTCTTAAGTAATTTCGAACACATGCACATACTTTACAAAATATAATAGGACGGTCTTTTCACCACATGTTTAGACAATGGCTAATACTCCAGGCTCCTAGCTCATAACTAGAGTTTCGTGGTGCTTAGCTAACTTAACATTAAATTTAATTCCTCTCCCAACCTAAGCAACTTATCCATAAAGCTTAATACGTACTTTTGAGCCTCCACAATCTCGTGTCTATAGCCAGGGCTGGATCCTGCTGCAGTGCAGAACATCTCACTGCAGAGGAACTCAGCAGGTGACTGGAGCTGCCACCTCCATGGCAGCAAGGTGCCAATTTGACCCGACATGAGGCTGTTTGCTCCAGGGAGCTGTCGGAAGGTGCTGAACTGGCCAGTTCAGCCAGAGAGGAAGAATTGCTGTTCTTTTTACTGGCAATAACTGATCCACTGCCATGTCAAGACTGCAAGGTCTGCTCCTCCATACCCGTATGAACACCACCAGGGCCAAGAAAAGCCTTCAACTGGCCTTTCTAGCAGTAAGCCAATACTGAAAGAGGAGAAAATTATGGTTTCTGCTTTGAAATCTTGCAGTCTCATACTTGGTTCACTTAGACTGTAGATGGCTTTCTAAACCCTCAGCACTAAAGTACTAAATCCTACAGTACTAAAGCAATGCAAAGCCCTAACATTCTATACAGACACATGAAGTCCCTTACCAAAGCCCATACATTCCTCAAACAGAGCACTTTGATATTAAATTTAAAACTCCTGACCTATTTAGCTGTTTTTTAAAGAAAGAATTTGTGTCCTCAGAAAAGGTAACGTTATAACTCACACCAATTCTTCCAGTGGCCTTCTTCAATTTCAGGCTCTGTTCTAATCTTTTTAATTTTCAGTTCTAACAGCTAGCTCTGACACAAACCTCAGTCTCTGTCAAACCCTGGGTCATTCATTCCACTGCATGTGCTGCAGCAGCAAAGACGGAGAATAGTTATGCATGATCAGGATGCAGATAATAATACTTGAATTTGTGTATGCCAAAAATTAAAAAAAAAAAGTACAATTGAAATTAAGAAAGGGAAATACAGAGAGAAAGAGAAACAATGTCATGAATATGATCCCTCACAGACAGATTTATTTTTTCACTTTTGTGAAAGACATGATTCCTAACACCAGTGACCTTGCACAAGATTTTTTTATAACTAAGAGGGGCATGGAGAATAAAAGTGGGAGTCCTATTATAAAATTATTTAACAAATCATCCTGTGTGATGTTTCTGCAATTCTTTGTTCTACTGAACGAAGAGTGCTAAATCATTATAATGGTCTTTGCAATGTGTGAAAATAAACAGGTTAGAATTATTCAATAATTCATTTAAGTGGTATTCGATAAACACAGACGAAGAGCGTATATTAAAAGTGTCTTTGTGTTTATGTAGCAAAGATGTAGCCTTATGATTGGCTTGTATTTTGAGAAGTTCACACTGCTAACGTCAAAAAAGTGTTTTCCCTGGAACAGTTTTGCCATTCAGCCAGGAGTATATACCCTAGTACACTGTGTTTGAAAGCAAATGTAGTAGATCCATGCAAATAGAAGCACAGACAATCAGGCATAATTTAGAAGAGTCATCAAAGCTTATTTATGCAGTTTATTGGGACCTCTCCATTCAAGATAGGTGGGTGATGCATATTCACCAGGTACAGAAAACCAATAGGTTAAAACCAACAGTTTACATCATCAGAGGCTAATAGTGTTCTCTGATTCTGTAAATAGCTACAAAAAGGCATGTAATTTCCTCTGTTATTTGGTTTTTTTTTTAAATCAAGCACAGGAAGTAAGTTTTATGACTTTGCAGAAATATTTCAGCTAATGGTATCTCATAGGGAAGATTCTTCGAACTTTATCATTTAAATACAAAGATAGCATTGCAATCATTAGCATTCTTGCTAAATTTGAAAAAAAAAAACCAAACAACCCACAACCAAACAGCAGAGTAAATTACAACCTTGCTGCTCTGCAGGGGAAAGACAAAATGTACAATTGCCTTTGTGCACTGCATTTCCACTGCAATCAAATGCGAAGTTACCATCCTCAGTTTTACCATCAGAATATTCAGCAGTGAATAGATGGGAAAAATGAACTGTGCAATGAAAGAAAATAAAAGTTTAACTGCACACTATTTGCAGAAAGCATATTAAAAACAGAAATAAAGATAGCTAGCAATGAAAGAGCGTGGGGAAGCTACAGAATTGATCTTTGGTAATATAACTGTCCAGTACACCTCAGTTTTTTCTGTTAGTACATCTATACATGCACACACTTCAGAAGTGCTTTTTCACATTGAAAAATTATGAATTAGTACAAATCATGTGAGGATGTCTTCCAAAGTATTCATTACCCAGGAGGGTTGCTAATAGTTAATAAAAAAAAAATAAAATTTACATGGTACTAAAAACTAAACTGGAAAATAAGTACGCAATAAATGGGAACTATCATACTGAACGTTTATTAGCTTGTAAACTTGCTAGATCAAAATGTCTTATTAATATATCTCAAGCTGGTAGCAGAACATATCTGAATTTATGTTTAGCTTTTCATAGACTATTTGGGCATTTGAACAGTAGGAGTAGATTTGAAAGAATGTAGGTAAAAGAAATTGTTAGATAATAAATACAGGAATAATGGAAGAAGTACTTCAAAAGAATGTCTAACATAAAAGGAATACAGGCGTGCCGTAGTACATGGGTAGAAAAAAGGTTCCCGACTCAAAAAAAAAAGATTTTATTAGTTATTCAGATGCTTAATTTGATATACCGCTTGTCTACTGACGCCTGCAACAGCACCAGCATGTGGAAAGTGCCGGGAGCCGACATGCTTTATGGCAAGAAATTGAGAGGTGGAATTTTCTGGCACACTGAAGTTATTTAAATGCCAACATACGTGCACATTCACTCACTTTGTCTGCTCATAATTAAGAATGTTATCTGCACCCCCCCAAAAAAAGCAAGGTTGACCTCTTTTCATGCTATTCTTAGTTTTCAGGGTGTACAATTCCTTCACCTTATTTCCCTGACATCTACAACCTTATGGTATTCTGTGTACGACCTTTCTGCCTACAAGAGGAGTTAAACTACTGATGGCTGTTTTGCCACCAGCAGATAATTTTGTAAGTGCAGATTTCCCCAGTGTACTGGCTATGAACGTAAGTAATTTCAACATGGATAGTATTAACTATAGCATGAAATATGTGTCTAGGTGGAATGTGAGTTATGGACAAAAAAAGATGTTCAGGGTAAAGTATTCTGAGAAGAAATCAGTTTTTATAACATCATCTAACTGTGAGTACAGTGAATCCATCAACCTGTCTGGGACCTGGATGGCTTGCTTAGTGAACCAAACTAAGTTTACCAGGTGGTCTTTACCTAGTTAGAGAACACTGAAGAACTCTAATCTGAAAAAGATGGGAACAGACATACTTCATGGCAAGGAATAAAAAGTTGGAGTTTCCTGGCACACTGACGTTATTTAAAATACATTTTGACACAACGTTAGCATTTGAAATAGCTGTACTTTTAATAGAAGTGTTGAATATCCAACTATAGCTAATTTCTTAAAACACATCTCCTTTCCTATTCCTACAGCACCACCTGTATCTCACCTGGCTTGAAAATTCCTGAATTTTTATTCTTTATTTTTTCCAGGTGGTAAGAAAGCTCAAAGGAGAGAACTTTCACCATTTCCTGATTTCAATATCCATTAACATCCAAAACTCTGTAATATGAGTGCAAACAACAACAACAAAAAAAATCAACAAGTTTGCTGGCTTAGGGGTCTTTGCAATAATAATAACAACAACAACAATAATTCTAGTTTGTCCAAATTTGCATCAGTATCTTGACAAGACACCATTTCATGATGTAAATGTAACAGGGTTAGTTTCATACTGAGCTAGCCTTATTCCTGGAGAAGTGACCACCACCACTGTGTTCTGGGAGAGAGCATGGACAGAAAGCGCTCTGAAAAAAATTATTCTCCCCGGATAAAAAAAACGCTCTGACCTCTTCTGCGTCCATGCAAAAGAAGATACTGGAGGCAGTAAAAACGTGGACATTTATGGAAGAGGAAACATGCCAGTAAGCTCATAAGTGGGCTAGCTGTGATACGTCAGCTCTAAAGTCCTTAGGTGGCAGTGGCAAAAAGAATTGCCTTCACCTTCTGCTGTGGACATTTATATGCTAAGTCTGCTTTCTAGGTCTTCATATAGGAGTTAAGTGAATCAAAATACTTGGGGCAAATCCAAGTTAAGCACTTAAGTGCTATGCAAGCTTTAGAGATAACCTTACAGTGGTTATGTCACTAATGAATATATATAGCTTTCTACTGAGTTTCTAGATCCTGATATTCAGATACAGGATTAAAGCTGCCTTTGACTAGAAATTGTAAGAGTAATGGGGGAAGGGTATGTTGGATGATATCCTACATAATGAGTATTATTATGACCAACAGCATTTTGCTGTTGGTCATTATGGGAAGAAAAGTAAAGTGAAGAAATCAGTCTTATTCAACATTGATCTCCTGGGTATTAACTTTACATTATTTGCTGAGACCTGTCTGTTTCTTTTTCTATTTCATTTGTTTCACTCAGTGATAATGCATTTCTTTGTTGCTGTGTTATACTAAATACTTCATATGAGATCTGTTATGGATGAGTTAGCTTGTAATGCTCTCACACAAGTTCAGGTTGTCAGTTCCTTTTTGCTTCAGTAGAAGCTAAGACTTGTCCTACCATAGACTGATAGAAAAATATATAATTTCTGTCTGATTTGCACATTTTTTTGGGCAGCTTCTAGCTACAAATAGATTTTTAAATGAAATTATTTCTTCATAGGTTTTTAAATGAAATTATTCATAAGTATTAATTCATAAACAGTATTTGAAATTCTTCAGTATGCTTCTATATATTAGAACTGTAATATTAATTATACTTCAGTTCCATGGGATTTTCCAGGAGCTGACCTTTACAATATAAGCCAATTAGGCCAGCCAGAGCATTCCTCTGCTCTTCTGAGAGGGGTGAAATTAGAAAATATCTTGTTATAACTTTCTGAAAAAGGTGGAAGGCTGAAGAATTAGTGTTTGAAGTCCTCCCAGTTAATGTCTATGGACAATTTCCACACGATTAAGTTACACATGCAGTTTTAAAAATCTAATCTCAATTCCCCTCTTAAAGTTTGTATTTTCTCTGTCAGTTCTTTGCTAGGAGAAGTCCATCGCAAACATTGAAGATGAAGCCCCAGGATGCTTCTGAGCTCAATAATACCTATTTTAGGTTTCCAGCCATTTTAAACACAGAACTGCTTCTGTGGGCACTTATGAGCTCTCACGTATCATGAATAAAAATTCTAAATTTTAAACCTTTGTCCTGTACCACTACATGATCAACATCTAGGAATTTCCATAGAGATATTTTTGACTATGTGGACATAGAACTGATTTGCTAGTTTTTTGATTTCCAGAATTAGTCAGAGGAGAAAACTGTTTGACTTGGGACTTTTTATAATAAAATGCATAAAAAGGTTTTTTTTTCCAACAAGTATTTTTAATTGTTTGCAGTTAGCTGAAACAAAATCAAACAACACAGTAATGCACACAAGCATAAAACTAATCACCACAAAATTTCCATTTTAAAGGTCAACCCATTTGCTTTACTTCACTTACCATTTTATAAATGGAGAAGGAATTTAATAAACAGAGAAAGAATAATGGAATTAGAACAGAAGAAATCAAGAGTTAAAGTCCATATGACTAAAAGAGTTTTTGGCATACTGGTTTATATCTGTATTAAGAATACTTCCATTCTACAATATGCTAGTTTAAAGAAGGCAGCTTGATTGCAAATAAAATTAATCTAAAACAATAGGCTTTCACAAAACAACAGTAAAAGATAGTCTAACTGATTTTTTTCCTCTGTAATGATTTATAAATAGGGCAGAGAAATTTTATTTCAAACATATAGACTGATTTGGTAATTTCATTTAACTTTCAGTAATCAATTTTCACTAAAACCAAGAAGAATTTCTATCCAAAAGTTCTATCTAGTTTTCTATCCAAATAGAAAGACATGAAACACTTCTTGGTAAAATTTTTATCGCACCACCACACCCCCCACACCCCCCCCGCCCAGAAATTGAAGAACACTGATGAATCATTCCTCTGAGGAATCAGAATTCAACTAGTGTGCTATATTTATCAGAAAGGAAATTGAATTTCCTTTTAAAGAGGCATTTTTTCAATTCACATTTCACCTTTTTTCTAGCTCTTCCTCTATTTTATTATTTTGTTTGGGTGATTCAACTCACTAGCAATGATGATGACAGTTTTCACTGATTTTAAGGCCAGCTGAGAGAATGTAGTTCATCTCCAAATTCCTGATTCACAGAAGTTCCATCGTTTGTGTTAATTAATTAATGCTTGGAGCTGAAGTTAAGCACACCTTCCAGAAAAGCTCCTCATGTTGATTTTAGAACTACTGTTCTATCACAGGCCTCGGTTACAAGTCCCAGTATAACACCTATCCCATTCAAATTGGCACATTACTTTGATGTCAGCATTATGGCACAAGTTTCTATATCATTATGTTTAAGTTCACTTCCAGATATTTGGTATTATTACTCTTTGTTTTCTAGACAGAATTATCCTTTACCTGATTTGCATCACTTACAGATTGATGATATTACTCCTTAGTCTTCTGTTTGATAAGCTAAATTGATTGAGATCCTTGAGTCTCTACCTGTAAGGTATAGTTTCCATCTCTTTAATGATGCCTGGGCTCTTTTCCAAGCCTAGTTTAGTTTCTCAAGATCCTTCTTGAAATATGGACACCCAAATTACAAAACATATTTCAGTAATGTTCGCATCAGCATAATAGTTACATCCTGAAAGACATCATCACTTCAAGTTTCTCATTGGAATTACAATTAGCTATCACCATGATCATAATACCTTATTTAGAGTCGTTGCTCCCTGGGGTAGTCTCCTGTCATATACGATTGTCTGCACCTTGGCTTTAGATGTAAAACCATCTGTCCCCTATTGAAGTGCGCAGTGATTTACTGTATCTATGAATCAAGTTACCTGTATTGCTTTGTATTAGTGATCTGTCCTTATTGTGATTTCCCCCTCCTTCACTAAGGACTTTTTGTGTTTTCTTTCATGTCATTAACAGAAACATTAAATAGCATAGTTCAAAAGTTGATTTAGAGAGGTAATGTCGTAAGTAGTTCAGAAAGTTCATTTTTTTCAACTTGTTTTTAAATTCTTGGTTGCAAGCAAACTGCTTATTGAGAAGTACAAACCTTCCTCACCCTTTCTAGTTTCACAGTTACTCAGTTTGACTGCAAACTGGTAAAATTAAATTGGTCCAGCGTACATTGTGTAATCCACCCTTTGGTTTAAAGTTTCTTCTACTTGAGAATTGTTCCATACATCACTAAGTTTAATTATATATTTAACTATTAACACCTGTTACATCTTAGAGAGTTTCTATTTTAAAAGGCAACTATAAATACCATGCCAATGTTCAAAAGCAGCAGTAATACATAATCTCTTTCTATTTTAAAACATCATTTTATTGCAAACACACATGTGATTAGATTACTCACTTTTAAAAAATTAATCAAAGCTATTTGTGTATTTAACACCAAGTATGTACTTAATTGCTCACTGGTTTCCCTTTTAAAATATCACGTAGTTCTGACCATTTCTGCTTCTGTGAAGGTACCATAAGAATCTTATTCACACACAGCGCTTGCTGGTAGCTCTGAGAGATGCCCAGGTTTGAAAGCCCCCTGCAGAAACCGTCACATACCCTTTGGTTACTCCTTTCTCAGAACTGCGGATCCTCTTTTCACTAACTCCTGCTGCCTCTGATGCCAGTTGGTGCTGCTGGCTCTGGTGAAGGCAGCGGCAGGAGCAGCTACAGCAACAGGGGCAAGGCTGCCTGCCTTAAATCTGTACCTTGACTCAAATGCTTAATTTTTGTCATTACTGTGGGGTAGATACACATTTGTCTTGTATACCTGAATTGTTTGCATGTGTCTTTCCATAGAAAACTGTTTCTGAATTCTGGCAACAGGGAAAATAGTGAAAAGTAGAGGGAAATAATTTAAAATAGTCTAATGAATATGTTTTCCAGATAAAAATTTGAGATGTTTTCTGATGAGAAATAAATAAATATGGTTAAAAGCCATGTTTCAGCTAGTATCCACCTTCTGTGGAAAGTATACTGCCCTGCCTACTTCTTAAAATAGCTTAATAAAACCAGCAGCTGACTTAAATCAGTATTACCTCTGGAATGGGGCAGGTGAGTTCTAGTGATGAGCAATAGTTTCCATGGGCTTCCTTTGGGGATCACAGAGAATCCCACTGCCAATGGTCCTTCAAACTCAGTGAAGTTTTCCTTGCTATTTTCAATTTTATATATAATCAGTCTCAGTATAGTTTAGATCCTTAATACTTAAGGTTAGGAGTTGTGCAGCCAGGATTTTGGTTCTGCCCATTACAATTTTAAGCTAGATTCTGAAAACATCACAATACTTATGATTTCAAACATTTTTGTCCATTCATGCTGGACTAATTTAAATGATCTAAACACAAGCTGCTAGGATTTCTCCCAAACTGTTCCACTATTGTTCAAAAGGAACCTGAAATCTAGGATCCCATTTGGGATTTCTTCTGTGGGGAACAAAACCTTGGGGCATCAGTGCTGATAATCCCATGAAAGTGGATAGGAACTGCACAGGTTCTCTAACTGCTATTGGACAATAATCTTATTTTTTTATACCTGACCAGAGAAAATTACAAATTCCTTCAGATTACAGGTCTAGAGATAGCAGGGTAGTTTCTTCTCTTTTGTACGCCAATACTGTCAGGTATTACTTAAATATTAAACTGTGCAGCTGATTCAAATTCTGTTCAAGTTCCTATCCAAATTGCTATGGCTGTTATCTTAAAGTGCATCTCCTGAACACTGTAAATAGCAAGCATTGTTTATTTGGCTACAATTCCTTTTCTGGTTTGAACACTTTTCTAATGGGAAAATTAGCTATAATACGAGCTTTTGCTCAGGAGTTAAATTAAATATATTATTGAATTTTCTGAAGGAAAATATCTACAGAAAAGCTGAATACTATCTTAGCTTTTTGTTAGAGATGAAAGATGTACCTAGCAATGTGCATTCTTTCTATTTTCCAGCAGATGAAATGTGCTTAAATTCAACTTCAATTTTCTTCATGATATCCAAGACATTTCTGATAAATGTTAGGGTCAGAAAAAGAATTAGAGTTCACCTGTAAAATAGCTTTGAGGCTTGGAATGGCCATCCCTTAATCTCTGCAGTGATCTATTCCTCTTCCTTATTCCTAGTAATACTTGTCATTTACAAGCCACATCATTCTTTCTTCTTAAATGTGGTATTGCAGAGTTCTGGCTAAGATTAGATGCTCTGAATGACTAAGCAGATTAGTGGAGAATCTCACTGTACAAAGTTAAGTCATGTTGTATTTGTTTGGGAGATTCATCTTAGAACCAGTACCTGAGAATTCAAACCCCTTGATTTACAGGTACCTTCAAAGTAAAGTGCTATGTTAAAAGGTAAAAAAATTAGGCAAAGCAAATATGAAAAACAGAAACCTGTGAACACATTTGTCTTGGGAGATATATTTTGGGAAGGGTAGAGTGAAATATTAAAAATTCACTGTACTAAGCTTAATCAGCTAATTAAAAAAAGATAACTGTTAGCAGATTTTAAATTATTGGTAAAATGTACAAATTCAAAATAATGAGACTTATTAAAGATGCGCTATTATGGTCAGCTGTGTAACACTTTTTAAAATACATTTTAGAATGTATTTTTTTTACATTGAATACAACAAAAATATCCTCTCTGTAGAGTCCAAGTCATAGAATGATAAAGGAGCAAGAGTATCTTCCCTGTAGGGTAAATCCTGTAGTTATTAACATTTCTAGTGACTCATGCAGTGTATTTTCTAAACAGAAGAAAAGCTGGGAAGCTAGGGCAAAGACAGAAATACTACCACTTGAAGCTCTACTGCTTCCATTAATTTTCATGTGGACTTCTGGTTGTTCACTGCATCTCAGGCACAACATTTAACAAAAAAAGAAAAAAACCTTCTCTTTCATCCCTATTTAGGAAAGCCCTGGCTGGGTGGTAATTCTGGAAAACTTTTGTAAGCTGGAAACCATGCAAATCATGGTGTAACCCATCAACTGCCAAAATTCTCAAGCCATGTGGTTCTTCCCCTAGGTAAGGGCACCTTCTGACAAAGTTTTGTGTAAAGATGACAGCACGCAGCTTCCTGGCACTTTATAACAAGAAATTCAGAAGAGAATCCCATATTAGTGGAGGCTGAAAACCCCAGAAAAGAATAGATTTTCATGACAATGCCCACTTACACGAGCAACAGATGAGAGGCAGGTCAAAGGAGATGACAGAACTGTTGATTTGTGCATTCTGCTATGTAGAAGGAAAGGAATTCCAGTGATGTGAAGGAAAGGTGCAAAAGCTAAGGGTATCCAGAGCGGGTTTAGGACAGAGGTATTTGAAGTAACAACTGTCAATAATCTCTTGGAACTCGGGGCCACGTGTCAATAGGTGGAAACAGCAGTAGGTTTAGAAAAGGATATGTAGATTAAATTATACAATCTAGGTCAATGGGAAGAGTTCAGGAGGCAACAAGAGAAGGAGTGCAAGTAGAAGTGAAGAAGGTTCACAGCCAACAGGAGATTGGGCTAAAAGCACGAACAGAGAAATTAAAGGCTTGGAAATAAGTATTTTCTCAGTATTACCTTTTCTACTTAAACTATTCTTGTAAGAGGATGCTATGCAATAGTCAGTGAAGCCCTCTGGGTTAAGACCTCCATTACAAAAGTGTTTTACACTTTGACCCAACAAACTATGTCACCCAAATACTTTGCATGCCCTTCTTTTAAAGCTCATAAATATTTGGAAGAGGCTGACACCTGACTGGATAACCCGGAGGAAACACTAATTTGGTTTAAGTGTAGATGGGTTTTGGTAACATTTAGCTGAATACAAGGGTTAGGGGCAGATTGGTAGATTAGAAATACAAACCCAGCTGATCAAGTCTCTCTTATATCCTTGAAAGCCTAAAAACTCACCAACAATAAGTGACTGGGGAATGCAGAAGAGAAGTAGTTGTCTTGGCCCATACCAAATATTCACCTGCTGATTAACAAAAAAGAGAATTTTAGTTGGAAAAAAAAAAGACAAATCAATTTATATTTTGTTAAATATATGTGGATAACTGACAATAGCATCTACAAAGCCTTGAAGAAATAAAAATAGTAAGAACAACTTTCCATAGTTGCGAAGTATAATAAATAACTTCCTGACTAGCACAGGCAAGGGCAAGACGACCTTCAATTTGACATGTGGAAGCAAAGGTGTTAACATGCTTAATTAGTTCATTTTAGCAGATTTCATTCTGAGTCATTCTAATTAAGATGGTGAAAAGGGAAGCTGAAGATGAGTTTCTTGAAAAACATTGCTACTTCAGGAAAACTATTTCTTTTAAATATATGCATAAGGAAATAGTTTGATTTCTTTATTTTTTTGTAAAAAAACATTCTTCCTAAGCTAATGTTGTTGTATATTGAATTTTATCTAGTTACATTGAATTGTGGAACAGTATTTGTATCCTGTAAATGTAAAAATCACCGTGTAAATGTGTTAGCTACCTTAGTGAAACCCAGAAATAGCACTGCTATTGTAAACAAAAAGGTCCCTAAGGTATCCCACATGTAAGAATAGAACTACCTATGATGATGGCTGGTATATCCTATTTTCAGTTCACCATGAGTGACCACAGTAGAATGATTGTGCTCAACAACATTAAAAAATCCAACTCCAAAGTAAGGCTTAAAGCAGCCTCTAATTTTATGGTGCAAACCTGCACTGAAAACATTAGAAAACTACAATATGGAGAATTCCGATATTTGGCAAACCAAAAAAGCTTGATTGACACAGTGAAGCTAACATACACATGAAAAATTAGAGAGTATCTGATATTAGATTTTGACACAGATCAAGAATTAATGCATATGACATAAAACCTAGACAAAGGTACAAAATATCATTCTGTAGCTTGCCAGACATAAAAGTGCCTTCACTTAGGCTCATGTTTATTTTAAGCATTTTTTAACAACAATCATTTTAGAAAAAGGTATTACAAATGCCTTACTTCTGTACATGAAGAAATACTACTTGATAGAGAATTACTGTTTCTCTGACTTGGCGAACCATTATCATTAGTTTTTCACCTGTACTTTTCTTCTATATTAGTTCTGTATCTGCATTCTTGCTATCTTTTGGGGGTTAGGAATTCTGCAGAGTAACCTTGTTGCTGTTGCACTCAGTTTTTGAACAAGAGTGATTTAATTTTATCTCCAGGTGTCTTTAATCCTCTTCTTTTGTGTGTGTGGTTACTTTAGTCTTAGACAGTAAAATAATGTATTTGATCTTTTGGAGAAGTCAGCCCTGTGACATATCTTACCTCTCTATGTTTGCATGACCCAAATCCTTCATAATACTCTGTTTTCATCAGGGTGTGTTAAACTTTCTATTACAAGAACCTGGGATCTTCAACACACTTGATCATATTAACCTGAGAAACTGAAACAGATGGAAAACAAGTTTAAAGCACATGAACTGTAGTTCGGTCATCTTTGTTAGGAAATGTTAATTAAATGTGGCAACTTTATTCAACTCTCGTAGATAAGGACAAACTCAAATCTTTGTTGGCTTCTGTAACTTGAGAGGTTCTTCTGTTAAAGACTACACATATTTGTGCGAGCTATTAAATGGCAGAGCAACACTTCATATTCAGCTAAGCTTTTTCTAGAAACAGCGGCTTTGTATTGCCACCCAGTAAATTTCACACTTTGCTATTCCCTACTTCTAGTCATTAATAGTAATCCTAAAGATTGCAAAACTAGCTGAAAGTGAATTGGAGTATGTTAATAACTCATAACTATTTTTCACTGAAGGGCAGGTTTCTTCCAGAAATCCTCATGAGTAAAATAGATGCCTAAGAGAATCATAGTTAGAAAAGACTCTCCTTCCTCATTTGCTTAGAGGGAATGATGTATGGAAAAAGGAAATTGTGTAATTACCCTTCTCAGAAGTCTGTTAAAGCCACCAAATATTGTTGAAGTTTTATCTGTACTTCAGAAATGTCACTGCTTATTTAAAAAATTAAATAAAAACAGATCAGTGACTACGCGATGGTGTAGCTTTATCACCTACGAATTATGGCACCAGGGGTAGCTCTTCCTTTTAAACAAGATGTGATAGCCATTAAAAAACATACTTTGGTGTTGTTCTTCATGGGGCAAATTTCCCTGTGTCTAAAACTTTAAAATTAAATTCCACAAAGCTATGAGAGAAGGTTGTCCTACCTAAGTGTAAGCGTGACTCACCATGGATGACAGAAAGAAGTGTAATGAAAGCAATTTCAGTGTCTACTGAGGTGTTAGGCTATAAGCTTAATTATAACAGGTGCTAATCCACAGAGATAACAAAGGTATCTATTTTTATTGATTTTTCTTTCAAGTAACAGGTTGTCAGCTAGTGATCACTATGGAAACTTTGCAGGGTATTAATCACAAGTAAGCTACTACTTCAGCCCTTAGACTGCTACAAGTCTTCTGTGCTATCTCTCCTTAGGTTTAGTAGTGGATAGATCCACATCCTCTTCCATCAGTTAAATCTCATCATTCCTCAAAGTAGTCACAGACCCAGAAGAATGAAGAAAGCCCTGAGAGGGCTCTTTTGCACAGGTAGGAAATCTCCAAACGTAGCAGGCAGTCATGAGCCACAGGTTGTGGTCTGGAACTGCAACTTGAGGTAGGAATACTGCTTTGCTTCACTCTACAGCTCCAAAGTACCCAGGGATTTACTTACAGAGAAATACATTGGGATGCATAATTACTTGTAATGTTTTCATGGAATGATAGCTGTTCTCACAACAGTCCAAATTCCTCACATTCAATGGTTATGTGATGTTTTCTGCTTCTATTTTCTAAGGAATATTTTTCTTAGTATTGCAATTGTAAAAAACAGCTGAAATACATGACTACAGTGTATTTAGGTCGCCTTAAAACAACTCAGTTTGAAACAAAAAATTAAAAACACCATTTAAAGTTTCATATTTTGGAGCTTAAATCTTCACTTTTGAATACCTGGATGTGGCCAGCACACATCACAGAACTGGGCTGGGCTTCTGGAAGGGCACAGCACAAACGCCTTTGGTCAGTTGGCTTTCTTGGCACAGAAATGTTAATGGATTTACTCTGGTTCACCAAAAGCCAGAAAGGAAGGCTCCAGTCATCCTTGTCTGGAAAGACATTCTGTTTCATCCTGGTGGACAATATTTCAGCCTTCATTATCTTTGCCACTTCTGGGGGGCGGTCAGAGGCCATCAATCCTTAGGAAACTATCCACACCAATTCATCAGCATGTGTGAGCACTCCCACTTCCACCTCAAATGCAAGGCGTGCTTTTTCTGCCAAGATTTCTCAAACGTTATAGGTTACATATTAAAAGGAAAGAAAAAATCCCCTACTACAACACCCTGTTGTCCACACAGGTTCTTTTTTCCCCTAGAAATCGGATGAAAGAGACCATGAGACACATGTGACATCTTACTGCGTAGCTTAATGCGCTACTGGCAGCCGCTTGGATGCTACAGTGATAAGGGTGGCAAAAGAGCCTATATAGAAGAGATTACCCAGGGATTTGGGAGACAGGAAGCCAAGTGGCAATCAAACTGGCTAAAGAAAATACAGGGAGCACAGAGAGGATTCTACAAGAAGCACCTGCCTGTCAAAATACTCTGAGTATATATTTATCTCCCTTTAACTATTTTCCATGAGTCAGACAGCACTGGTAGCTGCAAATTCAAGCACCCTCAGAATCCTTGGATATCAGCTTGGCCCTGTGATCCAATAGCAGTAATTATCTGTCATTGTACAAGAGCACCTGAAAGCTGCTTTTGTATAGCTAGAACACTTTATGCTATAATAGAAAAGCAAAATTGTATCTACTACTTGAAATTGCTGGGTGATATTTTTTATGACTACCTCTGAGATATAATAGTTCTTCCCCTCTCTCTCCCCATCCCCCTTTCTTTCTTTCTTTTCTGCCAAATAGACCCAAAAATAATCAGGAATCTTGATTGCAATCTGTAGGACATTGTCTTTAATGATACATAAACACTAAACAATAAAAAGAGGACATTTATCGCTAGCTGTAATACTGTGCAGAACTTTATTTTAATTAGATAAAGTCAAGTAATTACCCTTTGGCTTCTATTTAATTACATGAGAAAGTTAGTACTAAATGCTGCACCTTAAGAACACTGAGTTAGGATTTTCGTGTTGATAGTCTGAAAATTTTCTCCGGCTATTGTCTGTTATATGAAAGGCACAAAAGAATCACAAAAATAAATAAATGGAGCAGCAATATTTTTAAAAGAAAGAGAGAGTAATTTAGGTACAACAATATACGAACAGCTGAACCTTGGTCTCAAATCTGATTAGTCTTGCATCAGCTTGTAAGTAATGGTTAGTTTGTATTTTACTAACATTTTTCATCCAGTGATCTTTATTTGGGGGCTATTTTGGCTTATAGGAGACTAGTTTTAATCCAGTTACAAATGGACTCCATTTTCTCTATTGACACTGAGCGTACCTAAAAAGCAGACGCACTCTTACCGTCTTATGTTGCAGGCTGCAATATGGGACTGCTTTTGCAAAAAACAATCAGAGAACCAAGATGTGCTATGTCTTCTGTAGTTTTAATTTTAAATATGGATCTAGATACATATAAAATTTTCTGGAAGACAAACATTTTTGATTAATAATTTAGCACAGACTCTATTCAACCAAAAGTTAAAAAAAAATTTGAAATCTCCCATGGAGTTGATACTGTTCATAGATTTCTAATGAAATTTAGAAGTCTAAATCAGCAGACAATTCTAAGGTCTCGCTCCTTAGGTGAAGGTGCTATAATTAATGCCCAATATCTGTATCTCCTGTAGTTGATATGAATGGAAAAGAAGATGTCAAATCATCATAAACTTTTAGAACAACAGATATGAGACACTGTCAGAACCTCAGCTAACACCTCCCTCCCTAGAACAAAACCATAAACTGGAAGTGCTAACTTACATGATGAATGTGCTCCTTGCTTTGGAACAACAAAATGAAGAATCCTCTAAGGCTTGTAAAAAAAGAAATAAAGGTCCTTTATAAAGATGGAAGGGCCTTTGAGAGGTCATTTAGGTCATCCTCAGTCCTTGAGAAAGGATCAGCCATCCCTAATTCCCTCATTGACCTGCTCGTGCAAACCTTCAGTGATGGAGACCCTGCAGGCTTACTGGACAGTCTCTTTCACTGCCTCACTTAACAAGTGAAAAGTTTTCCTCACATTTAACATGGATCTTTCTTGCTGCAACTTAAACCTATTATATCTGGTCTCTACCCATTTTGGACATGAATAATAGATTATTCCCTTTTCTTTGCAACAGCTTTTTCATATTGGAAGCCTATTGTTACATCCCCTTCAGATTCTTCTTTCTTTTACTAAAACAGCTGCAGCTCTTTCTCTTTTCTCATAAATAATGCTTTCTAGATCTCTAGACAAATGATTGTTGCTTTTCTTAGTGCACTCCAATTGGTCTACATCTTCCTGAGCTGCTTCTTGAAACATCAAATGGGGTGAGGTCTCACCAATGAGAAATATTACTAAAGAATTATTCCACTGGTCTGGCAAACATGTTCCAGTACAATGATCTTCTGTATACCTGCATGGTATCAAAAGGTTCATTTGGCTTGTGATCCACAGTAATTCCCAGAGTCTCTCCTCAGAGCAACTACCTACCCCAGGTACCTACCTACTGACTACCTACACATCTGTTCTTGTCAACCTGATTACTCCTACCTCTTTCTTTGAGGGCTTTTTTTAATGTAAAAGATTTTTGTTCAAACCATCTGCAAATATCATTTTGAATTATAAAATGTGCTCTAACTTACCAGATTTGGGTTGTTGGTAAATTTGATGCTTTTCATTTCATTCTCCACATCATTAGTAAAAACACTGAACATAAAGGACCTCACCTGTGACACATCTGCTGAATTCGACTAGATGCTTCCTTCCAGTTTGACAGTGAACCCACTGGTATCTATTCTTCAGGTACTGTTATCCAATCAGTTCTTCACTGCAGATCGTATTTCTTCACCTTCCCTATGACAATATCATAGGAGACTTTGTTAAGAGCCTTACTAGAGCTAAGATACAGAACAGAACACAGGGTCTGTTATAGAAGGAAATCAGATTGATTTGATCTGACTTCCTAATATGAATCCAGTTGGCTGCTATTCATCTTTTTCTTATCTTCTAGATGCTTACAAATATTTGGTACCATTTTTCATTCTAGTTTTTTTTTCACAGGAGTGAAGTTTAGATACCTGAGCTATAATTTACTAGATTCTCTACTAAAAAAAAAAAAAAAAAAAAAGGCAAAGTTTCTTCTATGTATATATATGTATTTAATCTTCTGTACCGTGCCTACTTTTCACCTTAATGGTTCTGAAAGTGCTCTGGGGTCTTCTAGGCTAAAGTTCATCAGGCCCAACTCATGTGACAACAGCTATCCTGCCATATGACCCTATAAACCATACTTTTTCTGTGCTGTAGACTGAGTTCTAACCCCCAGGTGTTTGTGGTAATCATACCTTGGAAGTGGTCCCTGTAGACAGATCACAAAGGTTTTAAAATCTGATATTGCATCTTTATGGAATACATTTGTAAGATAACCCATCAAATTTTAACTATTTTTATAGTTGTTGTAAGATTTATCTCCAAAACAATCCTCCCTGGTTGCGCGATGCAGTCATAGCATATACAACACAGACAGTCATACCTAAATTGTCCTTAATCTGGCTACTGACAGTGAACACAGGCCAGTCAGGCTGTAGTGCAAGTAAGTCAAGCTTGCCAGAAACCCCAGGTACCTGTTCTGACTACTAATTAGAGCTGAAGGTTCTGCTGCTACATTTTCTCTGCTAGTTATTAACCTTGTTATTTAAACTAAACTTAAAGATACAGTAGATATGCATGCCAATGCTTGAGTAACTCAGCTGATTTTTTTTATATATATGTATATATATGTATGTATGTCTCCAAACACCACAGTCATGTGTCCCTTAATAAAATACCAGCAGTGATGAGGGAAGAGTCAATAGAGTTAAGCTGTTTTCCATTTATGGTATTCTGTTGGCAATAGATTGTTATTTCCTGTAATTCCTTCTTTATGCGTCACCATGTGATAAATGACTTTGTGACAGTGTTTTATTCTTTAATCAAAAAGACTGAATTAAAGTTGTTCTTTGCATTAATTATCTATCAGACTTGCTGGATAGCTCAGATTAGTTATTTATTCACTATAATTTAATTTACTGACTGCATAAATATGTAAATGCTTAGGACATAAATTTAATCCACTTTAGTAGATATTTAGACTAGCAAGATATATAATCATATATGTACTGCCATTATATATAATAATTTTAATATATAACTCAAATGCATAAAAGCAAGACATATGAAAACAAGCAAATTAGTTTAGAAATGATACAATATCTAAAGAACTATAATCACTCACTATATATTAATGAAATAAAAATTAAGCATTCAACTTATTAGTACCATTTACTATTTTCCTATTGTTCCCTTAAAGTTCACTTTGTGAAGAACATTTTATTTATTGAAACTATAAAGAAAACTGTTTGGAAGCCAATGATACAGGTTCCAGCACTGTAACATTTTGAAAGATCTTTGTAGTCCGCTTGCTAAGTCTCAGGCACAACCCAACATCCAGAAGGAACATAAAGAGCAGTGAAACGCTGAAGCCAAGGAGAAGGAGAGCAGGGAGGGGATGGCAGAATTGGAAGCATATTTCAGGTTCAATTTAACATAATTTTAAATTAGCGCTGGAGCATTCAACTAGAATAATGTTATCAGAAGCCATTAGTGTACTCCAGCGACAGGCAGAGGACACCCTGAGGAGCCGTATGAAGCAACACCTTCCCTCTTTTCCCTTCAGGGCTTGGTGTGGCCCAGACCTTCACAGTCAGATCAGGAAAAGGAAAGGGAAGGGAAAAGGATTTATTTTAAGCAGTGTTAGGACAAACTTTGTGTGAAGGGAGTTTAAAGCTGGAACAAAATATTTTTTTCTGCTCCAGTCCGACACCCTCCAAATCATTCATTTTCCCCATGAACAGAACTCACAATTGACTGAACGTGGAAAATGCTCGTGGAGTTATTAATCTGATTTCTTTATTTTGTATCCATAGTAAAGCAATCTGCTTAATTGCCAAGACACCTTTTCTGTTTGGTTGAATTGGGAGAGGGGTCAGAGAAGAGGAGAAGAAAAAGGTTTCAGGGAAAAAGAAAACCATGCAAGGAAGAAATAATAATTCAGGTCAAGGTAAAGTTTAGAGTTTTTTGGAAGACAAGTGTTTGGTTGTGTCTCAAGGTTACTTAACCTTTTTTCTTAACTCCCACTCTTTTTCAGTTACTTATTTCAAAAAGAAAAGGCCATTTCCACAGGAGAAGATGAACTATTTCTTTTAAAAATGTCAAAAGTATTTCAAGTGTTCAGATATTAGAAAATTTTAACATTTTTGAATACTTTCTTTTCCACTTTTTTTGGCTGAAGGTATTTGCCCACACAATCTCTTTAGAACTGCATGTAATTGTGAATTTACTATTTGCTAAGGAAAAAAAGCAACAACCCAAAGCTAGCTGCTATTGAAAAACACAAGATTGCCTGGGTAATAATTATTTGTTGCATTTGTGTGGCTTTAGGCTTTACATCTAGAGATTACTGGAGAACTTCTATTTTTAAACCAAATTCTTTGAGATACGTAGAAATCTCTGTAGATCCTGAAGATTTAAACTGTTCACATCATTCTTTCTCTTTAGAAAAGAACCAAGTTTGTGTTCCTCATAAACAGTGTGCAAGAAAATACAGAAGACTTCAGTTAGAAAAATCTTCCCCAAACCCTCAAAGATTAGGGATTTTTAAAACATCCTTCTCCTCTTAGGACACCATCAAAACATTTTTTCTTATTTTTAGTTATAACAATAGACACAGAAAGACACTCCATTTTAAATCAGTTCAGTGGTTAGGTTACACATGTGGGAGACAGCCCTGCCTTATCGCAATACCCTCTGTTGGGTCTGTTCGACATTATAAAAAAGCCATCAGGAGTCGTGTCTGCCCCTGGATTCTCCCACACCCTGAGGTGAGCACTCTACTCAGTAGGCTAAAGAGAATCAGTCTGTCTCCCCTGTGTTTGAAATATTAATGACACTGACAGTTTGGGTGATGCACAGGATGAGGTTAAATATATGACTACTGAGAGGGCATGAATACCCGGTTATTTTAGGGGTACTTCAAAGAACGAAAACTGCAAGTTTACAATATGAAGTAACCCAGTCTGCTAGAACATGAATTCACTGCCAGCCCAGGGGGAAGGCTCCCACCTACTTCAATCTGAAACCTGTTTGTATCAAGTGAGTGCGCGATGTAGCTATGCCCATATTAAGCTGAATCACAGTCTGCAGTAATTTTCGCAGTAGATCTTAAAGAAGGTTAATTTTTAATCAAGCCTTAAATGAATTAGCTCTCTTTTAAAATCAATTAGTTTCATACATTTTTTTTCTTCCTTATAAGCAAAAGCTGTGCTAGTGTCAGGCTGTTTGTGTCTATCCCAACATGAAATTCCACATCTGGTCATAGCACAATGTCTAAACCTTGTCAAATGGAGAAGTATTACCTTCTTTATGTAAAGAAAAGTTAGTCTGCCAGCTTACTAGTGAAACGGGAAATTTATGTGAAGAGAAAAACTGTTCCCTCCAGAAACAGTTTTTTCCAAACAAGTCCAGTGTGCCTCTTCGCTCACTATATCCTTTGGAGTGCTTACTGCTCTTCTAATACGGATATCAACTTCTTTGCCTGTCATGTCCGGAGATACCTGCTGAGAAGGCTTGGTTTACTTTTTAATCCTCTTTGTCAATGCTAGTGCCAAGATCAAATGTTTGTACAAACAACTCTTCATTGTGCTAATGAGAGACAGGATTTTGCTGGAACTAATTTTTCCTTTAAACTCTCAGAAATTTGCGCAAAGGTTTTGTTACAAACCAAGTCCTCAGGAACAAAAGCCTTTACCTGTAGCTTTAGCCCTGGGGAATGTAACATTTCTGTAAAAAGTGCTCCCTCCCTGTCCTACAGATCCATTGCTGATGACCTGGTATGGGTGAAAAGCATGACTCCAGTGAGAACCAAAACACTGAGTTAGACTGTGCCACCACACTCACTTCTGCCATGGCAGGTAGCAGCAAAACACTGTGCCAGTATACTGTTAAGATATCCGCACCTCGCCTCTCTCAAATGCATCCATTCTTCTAGAGCCACAGTAGCCATAATCAGTGCTCAAAGGATTGAAAAGTAATGATTAGAAATAGGACAGGCCGCAGCAGGGGAAAATTTTTTTATTTCACTGCAATCCTATCACAGCTTCTCAAAGGCATCCAAACAATAATGCATCAGCTTTTTCAGTCAGGTTTAATTTTATCTCCTAGCTTTTCCAACTAGTAGATGGGAAAAGCTGTTCCTGTGGATAGTTCAGTTAATACATATATCCAGGATGAAACTGCTCTGAAACATAGATACCAAAACAACTTCGGGACACTGATGAACTAACTCCAAGTTCAAAGACAAACATGAAAATTATAACTTCAAAGACATTATTTAGGAGAAATTTTAGTTAAAGGTCTGCCACATGTACCATGGAAAGACTGAAATACCAAACCACCAAGTGCTGTTCATAGATGCAAATCGAGAGAAAGGAAGAAAATGGTCTGGTAATGCACTGGCTGGTTTCCAGGATACTGCTCTCAGCTCTAGTGTTCCCCATTCCTGAAGGATGGGAAGCAGCAGAAAGGGGTGTAGGAGCTGGGAGCATGCAGAAGTGGTCATCCATAGGCTGGAAAAAGATCTTCATGTACAACGCTTAAAGAGATCTTAAGACACTTAGCACATTCATCTCTTCAGCACATTTCTCTGAAACACCTATTATTTTGAAACTGTCGGATACACAAAGCGGTGAACTGGGCAGATCTTTGGTTTGATTCACTGCTGCAATTCCAGCGGTCCTACAGGATGCACAAAGAGCTGGAAGAAAGATAAGCTCGCACCATCCTAGGTTTATAAAATTCCTGAAATGCAACAAACCCTTCACCATTGCAGCAGTAACTAATTCCCTCAGTTCCTAATTGCTCTTATTTATAATTCAGTAATCTTTAACAGTCAAGCATGCACATGTGCTGTGCACGTGTGTAACAAAGAGGGGGAGAAGAGAGCAAGGAACACAGCCATGGGCCATAAGCTGGAAGGTATCCAGCCATTTCCAGATCAGGCCAAAGGAGAAATACCTACTGTCTTCCAGTGACAGGATGCCTGCATGACCCTTCTTCAGTTCTGGGATCAATATTTTCTTCACCTGCCCAGGCTGCCAGTCAGTAGTCACTATCACAGTATCACCAATAGGCTACAATATACAAGCATGTGCAAACAGGCAGATGATAAGATAAGGTTTTATTAGGTTGAACCCTAACCATGAGATTGTACACAAATAATTATCCATAATCTAAATGCAATCACTCAGTTCAGGTATACAGGCAGATGGGAAGCCCTGGCCTGAGGTCAAACTACCAAGGAAGAAACGTGAGAGTCTGCTGGACGCTGTACAAAGTCAAAGAAGATAAGTAGCTGGCAAAATCTGAAGTGGTCTAAAACTATTAAGACAATAGCGAATAGTGGGATAAACTACCAAAGTGAAAGGGACGTATCAGAAACTCCCCTTGGGTGAATAACACCGAAGTACAGTGAAAAGGGGTGCTGGCTTAGCAGGGGTTCTCACCAAGCCAGAATTAACAAATAAGGGCATAAAATCAGCAAACCCAGGGCTAGTAGGGGAAAGAGTAAAATGAACTTGGGATGGTTATTTGTGAGAAGGGAAAAAGGGAATATTAGGCAAAGCAAACCATGCAATCAGGGCTGTTCTGGGTCCCTCTGAGCAGCTCTGCACCTGATCAACTCTGCTCAGGCTGGTGCAGGTCAGGGAACCTGCCATGCTGACTGCACCCCATGTCTGACCGCCTTCTGTAGCCCAGGGAACTGGGGTGCTGTCCTTCACATGAATGTGGGGACACTGTAAAAGGGATGGTGGAGGGACTGGACCTACCCTAGCACAGACACGACTTAACAGCATGCTGATGCTACAGGCTTGGCTTCCTCTCCTACTTCTCTCTGCTAAAGAAAATCAACAGATTAGTTGCAGTTCGATTGGGAGCACTTGCCCATCAATCTGATTCACTTTTCTATTAACTCTCACCACAGACTCTGAACAGTACTCAGATGGCAGTAATTTAATCCTTGCTGATCAGAACTGGGAAATGAAGTGATCACATAGACACAAAGTACTTGGAACAACAGGAGCTGGACCAGAGTTACAGTGTCAAACAGAATATGGTACCTTTGCGGTTAGGACATTGCACTCCCACTTCACTGTTGCTGTATTTTATGACTATATGCTAGGCATCCTTGCAAACTTCCTAGACTCCTGTAAGATTTTCCAGGAATTTGAACAGAAATTTAATGATGCCATCTTGGCAGAGCAGATGTTTTTGCAGTATATGGTGATTCTAGTGGTAAATTATTCTATATAGTAAGAGCAGTATAATTTTCCAGTCCTGAGTCTAACATAGCAAGTCATTCTGGATATTACAGAAAAAAAATACATTCTCTTTGTTAAAGAGGATTGTATACTGCATGATATTCAGTCTCCAGAAAAGTATAAATTTTAATATAAAAACAGAAGTGCTTTAATGGCCAAACCTAATTTACTTTCACAATTTTTACCAAGCATTTCTCTGCATCAAAATAAGGAATACCTGTCATGGGATTTTATCAAAAATTGATATAAGATATACATGATTTAATAACTCACAGCTGCTTAAAATGTAACATCGAGTGACCTTTATTTGAATTATTTCACTTGAAATGGAATGGTTATTGCCAGAGTACAAACATGTAAATTGAATCATTCTAAATTAAAAAACATCTGTATAAATCTTTGCAGGCAAAATTTACCACTTTATTCCAGAGTTAGTCCCACTTAAGCTGGAGAGCAATAGAATTCATCTACAGGCAGTCCTTTTGGAACAACTATACAGGGACTACAGAATCCTCTTTATGAGAAGTGTCAGGACCCAGTATGTTTTAAGACCACGCTGTTACAGCACGTCTATCAAATCTTTGCAGAAAAGTTAAAAAAAAAAAAGAAAGAAAGAAAAAAACAAACAAAAAAATCCCACCACCTTCCAAAGCATGAGGTGGTATGGATGAATGAATGGCATTCAGATAAAATTTGATTTAAAGAGTTGACTTTTAAGGTTTAGCTCTTGCGTCACATTTTTTCCAAAAGCAATAATTGTATTGCTTATACAGTGGAAAGGTTCTGACTCCAACATGATATATGCTTATTTAGGTTGCTGATCCTTGGAGACTGAACCATGCACAGTCCCTTTCACTCTGTAATGAAGTACAGCAAAAGAACAAAAGTATTCTTTCAGTATTTATGGGGGTAAATATGATTAGTCACATAGGAGAGGAGGAGAAAAAAGTTCCTGAAAGGTATTACTGGAGACAAGGAGTGTTTGGTGGAAGTAACACAATTGTTTTATTCTGATCCCTAGATGTTCACAGCTAGAGGCACAATCTTCAGCGTGATCTGGTAGAGTTTTTATGCCAAAGGGGGAAGGAAGAAGTGATGAGCACAATTGGATTTAATTTGTATTTTTTCATCATTTCATAGGTAGATGTTCAAGAATAAATTTTGATATTTCATTAACTACCTTAAAGTTGTAAATTTACAAATTTAATATACATCATTTGAACATTAATATCAATTCACCTGCTCTGGACCATATCCCAAACTGATGAACACGGATGGTATTGCCCATACATGGGCAACTTTTATGGGTGTTGCCCATAAAAGGTGATTTGGACACATTCATACTTCCCCATGGGACACCTCAGTGTGGGAAAAATGAGTGAAAGAAAATTCCACCATATTTTCTTCCTGGGAAGTTTTCTTCCCATTCGTTCTAGTAGGGAAGCAGAATTTGGGACCAGCTTGCTACATTTGGATCTCATCACTGGGTTCCTGTTTTCTGAAAAAAAGGAGAGGAAAGGCAGAGGACAAAGCAAGGAATAGGAGAAAAGTTTCTCCTTCTCTCAACTTGCTGAGATGGAAAGTTTCAGACAGCTAAAACCAGGAGTGTTTTGGGAAAACCTGAAGCATCTGGGAGGAAAGCGTTGTACTGAAAACCCAACCAAAGGCTTAGAGCAATAGGCAGGTAGTCCTCTCTGCTCACCATGTTCCCTCAATTTATGATGAAATACATCTTTCTTTCTTACCCCTTTACTTTGGGAAAAAACAGCAGTGACAGTAATGAGTAAATGAGACACTGCATCGAGGCACAATTCCTTTAAACTCATACTGAAAAAGTCTAAATGCAATGTCAAAATCAAGGTGCAAGAATGTAATTGCGGTCCTAGAAATAACCTCAGGGTAATGGCATACATTACCACCAGCACAGAAGTAAGAAGAAATAATGGCTCCACTGTAGATCTATGCAATAATTTTTTTTGCTTTACTGGCAAAAGACAATTCCACGGCATGATATTTTTGTCTGCTTGAAAATTCCTGCAATGTGAATCAATGGGCACATCCATGTGCAAGGAGTTTAGATTAATTCTTTAACTCACTCAATGGAAAATTAGTAAAAACTACTTTTCTAATTTAGTAGCAGGCTAGCATGCATCTTCCAGACATGTACATTTCTCTTGCAGGTACAAGGCAGAAGGTAAAGAGACCTATGGTATCTATAGCTCATATTACTGGTACACAGTATTCCATGGCACTAAACTGAAAGACATTTCTTCTAAGCTGTGTAAATTTGCAGAGATTAATCTCCATCTTTGATTTTTTTTTTACTATCCAATCAGCATACTAACTGATTTCACTCATCTTTATAAATAGCATTTGTCTTCCTATTGCCATTCAAATATAATTTACACTAGGCAGAGAGATTACAGACCTTGATTTTAAATGAAACGTCTTTGAGTCATAGTGAGCAAGATGACTCACTTCCATCATCACTGTTCAGTAAAAGGATTCTGGGATATCAAAATTATCTGTTCTGTCTAGTCCAACCCGTTCTATTTATTTTCCTTCAGTTTGACTTCTGATGAGCAATGATTTAAGGCAACATTTCACGTTTGCTCTCATTGTTTTTCAGACCAATCTTTCACTATTGCATCTCTCAGTCTTCCAGACCACAAAACCTGCCATTTTTGTAGCCATTGTCAAAGGCAGTATTTTGCTTCAGATAGCTTTTGCATTCTGATTCAGAGTCCAGTCAGCAATATCAATGAGATCCCACTGGGAAAGAAAGAGCTGCTTGCTCCTCAGAAAAGCTCACTCTGACAGACAAGGAGAAAGCTTGTTGGTTGATTTAAAGGAATGCAAAATCTAGGAAGTTATCTATGTAGTGCACATGACACAGGGCCAACTTTAGGCTTAGTTCTGGACTCCCCAGTAGAAGAAAGTCATGGACATATTGGAGTGAGTCCAGCAAAGGGCTATAAAGGTGACTAAGATGGAAGTATCTGACATATGAGGAGAGGCTGAGAGAGATGGGTTTGTTCAGCCTGGAGAAGAGAAGTCTCAGGAGGGATCTTATCAATGTGTATAAATACCTGATAGGGGGGCTAAAGAAGATAGACCCAGACTCTTCTCAGTGGTGCCCATTGATAGGACAAGAGTCAATGGGCACAAACTGAAATACAGGAAGTTCTGTTTAAACATAAGAAAAAAATCACTTTTTTATTGTAAGGATGGTTGAACACGAGAAGAGGTTGCCTAGGGAGGCTGTGGAGTTTCTGTCTCTGGAGATATTCAAAATCCAAGTGGACACTGTGCTGAGCAACCTGCTGTAAATGACCCTGCTTTGAGCAGGGGTGTTGGACTAGACGCCCTTTGGAGGTGCCTTTCAGACTCAACTGTTCTGTGATTCTGGTAGGAGTTAACTTACTTGCACCTGATTACAAACCATTCTTGGGATGCATGCTGTACAGCATGTTAGAGGAATACTAAATAGATCTCTGTTCCCTGAGTCAACAACGCTTTTGCTTTAATAACAAAATAGAGTTATAGTTAATGTGCTTCCTGTATCCTTGTTTGGCAGACGTGTTTACGCTAAAATAACTGCATGCCTAAATAGCCAAGGTAAGGGTCTTTAATCATCAGCCTGCAAAAGGAGGAAAACATTTGATTCTTTCTGCCCTATACTAGCAAGCAAAGAAAAGATGAAGAAAAAAGAAGAGTGCAGGCAATTGTATGCAAGAGAGTGTGCATCCTTCAACTTTGAGGTAAATAAAGCATATTAACAGTAAAACATATAATGGAATTTTGTATGAAACAGATCAGTTTAGTGCAATAATATTATTAGCAACTTTAATCATGTGTTCACCAAAACCAGTAACTAATCTTCCAAATGGAAAAGAAAAAGAGATTGTGCTAATTTCTGAAGCATCGAGCTACAAATAATTTTTTCTCTTTTAGGAAGCAAAGTAACATGAGAAGTATCATATGTATGGGAAGAACAGAAGAAAATTCCCATGCAGGCATGCAGCTACTATGCTGGAAACTGACTGGAAAGCAGTCTTTCTACAGCCTCTATAATTCTACTATTTTTTCCTCATCCCACTCCAAAACTATCACTGACTGTGAGTCTCGCATTTTAGCAACAATGGCAGAAGGAAAAAAAAAGGTCCAGCTTACTCAAGTTCTGGCTTCCCCCTGTAAGGGTGCTGACCTTACTGTCTTTGAAATCCTGACCAGAAGGACAGTGTCTCACTGAGCAGAATCTGGAGCAACAGCAGATGTTTGCATATCTCAAAAACTGTACCACTGGGCCAGATCTTAGAGAACAGACCCATTTTCTCTCATGCATTAGACCTACAATTGATAGAGTAGATCAAAGTCCTTTTCCCCTTCCTCACCCAAGAGCAGAGGCCCAGAAATGTCAGACGCTCATTCTCCAGCTGGCTAATGCTGTTGACAAGGCAAAGGAGCCCTGGCCAAGTAGAAGCAGTCCGTTTTCGTCTCTACAAGGCGCTTTCACTGTAATTTAGATAAAGCCACCCTCTGGCCCATTTCCTAGCAGTGAGGGAAACAAAAAGCTGCCCATGCAGGGACAAAAGAAAATACAGAAACTGCGAGCAAGGGATTTGCTTTTCAGAGTTAACATCCTGGCTAGTCCCAAAGATTTTATGCCCTCTTACGGCTTCACACTGTTCTTTGTGTTTCCATACCTGGTATCTTCAAAATAGATGTTTTCCTTCCAAACAGGACGCTATTAATCAGTAACTAATGGTATTACTTTTGCTTTCCCAGAATCTATTCTAAAATTACTTCCAATGTCCGTGTGATTACCCTATCATAAATGCAAATTTATCTATCAGTCCCTCCTTCCTAATGAATAAGTGGCATTACATATAGGAGGTAGAACATGACTAAATAGTAACCCTAGAACATCTGATTTATTACAAATTCATACCCTTCATTAACATAGAATATTTTGTACCCACAGTCTTCTCCTAGGCAACCTACCTGCTTTTCTGATGCAGAAGGTGGGAGAATGGTGTCCCTGTTTCTTGTTAAAATGTACTAGTTTTCCATCCTGCTGTGGCATGGACGTTGTTTATAAGCAAGCACATAAAGAATGATCCAGTCTGTCAAAGTGCAGCTGGGGCAGCATATTCTCTTTCTTACATTTTACAACAAAATATCCAAAGAAGTCATACTGATGATGCAGAGAATGTGGAGTTTGGTTTACATCAAAGGAATTTATGAAAGTTAATGCATATCAAAAATAAAAAGGCATCTGAGTCACTGCACAAAAGCTATTTTTGAACTTATATAATCAAATATACTTACGTATGATATAGAGAGACTGTGCCAGCTATGGCATGCATATCCCTCCACTGTAATTAATCTTTGCAAGCATTTTCAGTCATTTTAGATCTACATTTACTTCTGCCTCACACAGTTGTGGTGTTATCTCAGTTTTCACCATCTGTCACAGACATCAGAAAAAATGACTTAAATCAAAGATCATAAAAGCAATTTTTAAAACATTCTGGTTTTCATACTTTACAGTTTCTGTAGGCCTGCACCCATAATTAAGACAAAAAGCACTGTGTTACTGAATGAGAATGGAAAGGTGTCAACAAAGAAGCTCCTGCTTTCATGAGGCCTTTGCTTAATATACATACTTAGGTCTTGCATCTTTCACATCATGGTTCGCATCTTACATTTCAAGTTCCTCTCTGCTTATAAAGAAAAGATCCAATGGAAATAGCAGGGGAGGAAGAAATCTTTTGGCAGATCAGCAGTTGCCAGGGTGTCTTTTCATGCTTCGGCAGTCGTTAGGACTCTTACCCAAGAGCTATGCCATTAATGAGAAGTCTAATGACTTCCATTCCTTTTCTTAAAGGATTCAGCATGTCACCAGTATTTATGAGGAAGCCTGCTGTAGCTACAGGGACATTACGTGCTTCACTATATTTCAAGCTGAGAGATGCTGAAAATGGAGCATTAGTTTATCTACTTTTTTTTGTGGGTTGTTTTTTTTTTTAAACAGTCTCCTTTTCCCTCCCTCCTTTGTAAATAAATGTGCCACATTTCTTGCAGCCTGGAGCTAGAGAAATGTCTTCAGGCTTGTCGCCAGATCTATTTTCCTCCAAATATCTACCAAATCACCAGAAGCTCTTATTAACTGAGTGAACTGAACCTTCAGACAACAACTGTTCCAGTCCCTCCTGGGGATTTTCTATCTGCGTATAGTAAATAATTCAAAGTTTGGAGTTCTGTTCACTTATTCATTTAGCTTGCTTTATTTTTCAAAGCAATCAATGGACTTAGCATTTTATAAGCAAAATGGTGGTTTCTAACACTGAACAATTCTACCAATTAAGGAAAAAAAAATCCATGTAGATGGATCTGTTTTCAGATTTCTTCTCACAACATACTTCCTTTTCAAATTTTCTGAAGGGAAATGTATTTTCCTTACCTTCCTGAGACCATGGAAAGTAGTTAAAGTCCCAGTTTTGCAAACACATGCTCCTTCAGTCACTGAAATTGTTCCTACTATCACCAGTGACATTGCTCATGTGTGGAAACAAGCGTAACCTTAAGCACTTGTAAGACTTCTACCTCGATTCTTTACTATCTGTTTCCAGTTTATCCTCTGGCACCTATGTTATCTACCAATTATTTTATTTAATGCAAGTGCACCTGTCAGGATATTAGTTTAAACTGTCTCTTGTTATTTGCAAAGTTACCCATCTACCTAAAGGATTAAATATATGAAAAAGAGAATCCTGGAAGTGCAGTGACAGTCAATAAGATCAAAACTCTTTGAAGTGTAGAAATACCATTGGAATACTAATTCAGCTCTTAAAAAGCTTAAATTGTTCCCCCCGACACCTTTAGTTTGCTATCATTTCTCAGGGAAGCAGAAAGGAGATTCCTTCTTCTTCTCCACTCTTCCAAATAGCTCTAAAAGCATTATTGGTACACTTGCTATCCAATCCATCAGAAGTTGCTTTAAAAATGAAATAAGTTATGTAGTTATGTTTCTGGACCAGTTCCATGATCATTTCTTGTGGTGGTTATGCAAGCAATGATAAATACACAAATTCTCTTCTTATCCATGAAATTGAAGGAACTTTATGCCTTGTGTGCAGAGAAAGTTCCTTCATAATCAGAATTTCTTTTTTCTCCAAGGAATGGAAAAAGTGTGTTCCCCTCTGTCATACCATCCTTATCTCTTCGGTGTTTTCCTCTTGTGCTCTCTTTTGGCCTCACAGTCTAAGGTAATTGTACATCAGTGTTCCGTGATAGGCTTCTGCCTTTTAAAACTAATTTTGTCTGTATATTGACTGACGATCACAGGGAGATTAAACATTCACATCACTTCTCTTCACCCTTCTCTTCACTGTAGACCCCCATTCTGATGATCTACTGTGAACACACAGAGTGATACTTTGAGAAGGAATCCAGAAACAAGACAGAGTTTGTACTTGACACTCAAGAATTTTGTCAGATGTGCAAAAGTATTTCACAGGAGACTGAGACTTTGAAGTCTAAAAGCATTGTTCAATTTTATGTACAGCTTTAACAGTCTCTCTAAAGAAACTCAGATTTTTTTTTTTATTTTAAATTTTTATTCAATATTTAAGTTTTGCTTCCAGTAAAAGCTACCTGAAAAATCGCTGAAAGTCAGCTGTCATCCCACTTTTTTCAGTGTATCTTTATGGCATTTCATTGTGATTAAGTATCATGGGGTGGAAAATGAGTCATAGAACAGCACCGAATGATGTGTTAACATCCTCAGTTCTGGTTTTTTTCTCTTGCTGTGACTGGAGTTCTCCTGTTATTCTGTATCCACCAATACCTTTGTGACATATAGCTTAGTTATAATGCAACTATGATGTTCTTTGGATGATACCAAAAACTGGAGTTGGATTTTATATCTTTATTACCTCAATGATCTCTAACTTTTTCAAGCGCTTTTAAAACTATCTTCTCATAAATGACTCATAATATTCTCCATGCAGTTGGAGTGTTTACTCCCCCTAACTAGGCTAACAAGAGTTAGCTACTGCTTGGGAGTTTGCTAGAGCAATATTTGTCATAGCTCCTACTTGGTGTGCCCAGGCAGTAACAGAACACAAAAGCAGATTGTATCATTAATCTCAGATTTGATAGAAATAACACAAGGTTAGAAGAACGATTACAATAAAAAGAAATATTATCACAGCCAAAGATAAGTGTTAACCTAAACTTCTCTGAAAGCTAACGCACTAGTGGCAATAATTCAACCCACTAATGTCCACTGGCTAAACACGCTACCATCAATCAGGAAACTCTCCCAGGACTTCAGGATAAAACCAAATGGAAGGTGCTTTTGTGCGGAGCTGCTGTGCTAAGTGAGGAACAATCTCAAATGCCTGTGAGGGCAGGAATGATACGTAACAAGTGGAGGCAGATTTATAAAGGACTTAGGGCTAATCAGAGTCTCTGCTGGACTCAGCCCCCCTGAGACATTACATCTTGGGGGAATAATGGATGCCATTAAAAATGGCTATTTATTGCACTGTGGTATTTTTTACTTACAGGATTTGCAGTATTCCCTTGAGAAATCTCTTAAATACCGTGGCAAATACATCAGTAGTCAGTGGGAATTATAATGATGCTTAATGTAGGAGGTGCATTGTAAGGTACAATCTAAAGCATAGGTCAGAGAAATCAGACAAGGGAAAACCGTAATTGTATACAGTCAATGAATCTAAATGACTCTCTAATTATAATGTAAGCTGTTATGAATCCACATGTTACTGCATGAAAGAGACTTATTACTCACAAAAAGCTTATTAATCCCCTATGTCCAAAGAAGGGAGATTGTGATGCAAAAGGCTATTTTTCTAGTCAAAAGTGCTGTGAATCTTTGCCTTGTAACTGGAAGTTGTGAAAAAATTTCAGTAATCAGAAAAAAATTATTATTCCCTTCATATAATAATACAGCTCATATTTCAGACAATCCTCATATTTTAAGCCCTGAGGACCATAAAATGGAATTTTTCTCGAGTGTAATTTATATTTGTCACAGCACTCTCTCTTTTGTTTTATATGATTATTTTTAATGCTTAACCTTAAGGAATATCTGGTCATTACCAATATGCATGTGTATATGTTTATACAACTCTAACCAGTAGATTAGAAAGTGGTTCTACAAATGAAGGAAAATGAGGCCCATAAGGCAGGCCCAAGAGAGTGAGTGCAGAGCAGGTGGGGAGCAGGCTGCCTCATCGTACTCTGACCCCCAGAGCTTTCCAAAGGGAGGATTTGACCTTCTGTTATTGGCATAAGCAAGTACAAATATTTTAGCAAGTACAAATACTTGCTAAATAGCACAAATACTAAATAAGTACAAATGCTGAATAAGTACAAATACTTGAATGGAGGCACACGTGCAAATAAGCAGCTTGCACACATAATGGCCACCTTTCCCTCTGTGTGCCTGTAGGTGAGTCCTCGTAATCAGGCCCACGAGGAGAAAGCAGCCAGAAGCTCCGCTCAGTCTTCCATTAGCAAGCAGACACCCAGTTCCTTTATGAGTATTTTTTTACATGTAGAGAGGCAGTGAGTGAGGGGAAATGCCCTGCCTCGGAGCTAGTTCATCAGTAAGCAGCAAATGTGTTTAAAAGCCATTACTGCCCATAATAGTCTTTTAGCATATAGAGCCATCAAGAACCACACTGCAGTAGAGAAAAACAGTGGAAAAGCATTAGAGACGAGGTTACATTTCTGCGGGAGCTTGACCTGACAACTAGATGAGTGAGCAAAGCAGTCCAGGTGACAGTTTACCACCTTTTGATAATAACCAGACTTGTCAGATCTGACACCATCACAGCAGGAGACTCAGGCACGTGATTTCCCCTTTCCCAGTGGTCAGCCTCAGCATCTTCCACATTCAACTGGCTTACTCTTGGGCTTCATGGTGAAAGACTGCAGATGTTTCCATATATGAATTCTCACCGGTGAATAAAACCTTTCTGTAATCAGTTGCTAGTAATCTCCTCGTTACATGATTCTACTCAAACGTTGACCCTAACTGGCTACTTTGCCCCGTGCTCATGCCAACAGACAGAGAGTCATGTGTACAGCCTTCATGTTAGGCAAAGTGTTTGTGAAGTACATCAGCTGCTCAGTGCTTGTACAAGAGCTGTTTTTGACACTGCGGCAGTCATAAAATGGTCTTTTCTGTTTACAAAATTTAAACCATTTTTAACATCAAACAGAATATGGATCCATGGGAGAAGTATCTGCATGTTAGAATGTGAGTGGTATCTCCATTTAATTTACTGAAACATTAATTTTGAAGAAAAATATTACACTGAATAAAACATTTCTATTCTGAGCTCACAGCAAAGGTTTAGAAAGGACTTCCTATAAGATGCTTAGTACCTCTTCTGTAGTCTGACAGTACCATCATTACTGTGATTTAGAGAAATGAAGTAAAGACTAATCTTTGCATAATTAAACTAATCAGGGCAAGTTTTATTGGGGGGAGAAGATCCTTGATGAAGCATTTTACTTGCTTCATGAGAAAAGGAAATTCTTAATATTCCTCTCACCCCCCCTTCTTCAATATTCTTTGCTCTAATTTGATTTCATGGTATTTACATAACAGATGTAATGGGATTTTTTCCTAACTACCCTATAAAGTGCTTTTCATCCTCCCCCACCACAACAAATAGCTTTCAACCATTAAAGGAGTTTAAACAATTCTCAAGTAATCTAAAAATCTGTTTGCCTGATGTATGTTTGTAAAGTTACCTGCAGAACTATGTATACAACTACAGCTACTGTGCTCATAACTCATCAATTTTCCAGTGCCCCTCAAATAGAAGTTCAGCTCTTGCAAAAGAAAATATTTCTTACTGGTCACAAAACCCAACATATCACACATATTCTGAGAAGTATATAAAACCATATATCACCTCCTGTTTCCTTTGTTGTGTAATGTTGAAACTACAGTGACCTTATTTTTCTCTCATTTTCTGGGATGAAGGGCAACTACATTAATGTCTTGCAAAGGAAATAGTATGAGGGTAAGAAACTCCACCTCCAGTACAAGTCAAACCTCAGCAGGGATTAAGAAAGACATGTGCTGAGGACGACTGGCAAGTTCAGAGAGCCTCTGGCCCCGGGCAACACCAGTCTCCCATGGCAGGGCTTGGCATCGCTCTCCTCTGATCTGGGGCACTGGCTCGCAGGCTGTGTGTGCAGTGTTTGAAAGGCAGGACAGAGGAAAAAAACACAAATCACCAGTCCTCTCAGCTATTTGGGATCATTTACAAGAAAATAAATTAAAAAAATGGATTTAATTCTCAGCTTCAGCTTGGCTGTGCTTTCCCCCAGCACTGGTTAGAAGTGGAACGCACATTGTCAATGCACAAACACGTCTCTGTTTGCCTTGGTCAGAATTAAGTCTCACCATCCACCCACAAATTCTTCCTACAGAGAACAATACAAAGATATCAAATGAAGAGAAATACCTTCAGTGGTAAAAGGAAAAACTAAAGGAATGCTAATTTCTCACTGAAATTAGCAAGTCATTTTTTTCTAAAACAAACTGAGCAGGCTCAGAAAATCTACCTCTTCAGAAGTCCCCCCTTATGACTGAATTTTGGCAGAGATCACCTCTAATAGTAAAGTTCCAAATATTGACAGAAGTTACCTGTCCTGGTTTCAGCTGGGATAGAGTTAATTTTGGTGAATCGAGCCAATCTGCAGAAGTAAAGGCCATCCAGCTAGCTTTAGACATTGCTGACCAAGAAAAGCGGCTAGTACTTTATCTCTATACTGACTCATGGATGGTGGCAAATGCTCTGTGAGGGTGGTTACAGCAATGGAAACAGAGCAGCTGGCAGCGCAGAGGCAAACCTATCTGGGCTGCTGCATTGTGGCAAGATATTGCTGCCTGGGTAGAGAACCTGGTTGTAAAAGTAGGTCCCATAGATGCTCATGTACCCAAGAGTCAGGCCACTGAAGAACATCGAAACAATGAGCAGGTGGATCAGGCTGCTGAGATTGAAGTGGCTCAGGTGGATCTGGACTGGCAACATAAGGGTCAATTATTTATAGCCCCGTGGGCCCATGACACCCCAGGCCATCAAGGAAGAGATGCAACATATAGATGGGCTCGTGATCGAGGGGTGGACTTGACCATGGACACTATTGCACAGGTTATCCATGAATATGAAACATGCACTGCAATCAAACAAGCTAAGCGGTTAAAGCCTCTATAGTATGGAGGATGATGGCCGAAATATAAATATGGGGAGGCCTGGCAGATTAATTATATCACACTCCCACAAACCCGCCAAGGCAAGCACCATGTGCTTACAATGGTGGAAGCAACCACCAGATGGCTGGAAACATATCCTGTGCCCCATACTACCACCCGGAACAGTATCCTGGCCCTTGAAAGGCAAGTCCTATGGTGACATGGCACCCCAGAAAGAATTGTCAGACAATGGGACTCATTACCGAAACAACCTCATAGACACCTGGGCCAAAGAGCACGGCATTGAGTAGGTATATCACATCCCCTATCATGCACCACCCTCCAGGAAAAGCGAACGATACAATGGACTGTTAAAGACTACACTGCGAGCAATGGGTGGTGGGACATTTAAGCATTGGGATACACATTTAGCAAAGGCCACCTGGTTAGTCAACACTAGGGGATCTGCCAATCGAGCTGGCCCTGCCCAATCAAAACTTTTATGTACAGTGGAGTGGGATAAAGTCCCTATGGTGCACATAAAAAATATGCTGGGGAAGACAGTCTAGGATACTCCTGCCTCGGGCAAACCCATTCGTGGGATTGCTTTTGCTCAAGGACCTGGGTGCACTTGGTGGATGATGCGAAAGAATGGGGAAGTCCAATGTGTACCTCAAAGGGATTTGATTTTGGGTGAAAATAGCCAATGAACAGAATGGTATGATGTTAATTGCTATATAATACTGTACCTTATTACTTTTATGGTTGCTACATGCCATATTAACAGTGTTACAGTAAGAATCACCCAGATTAATGAAGAATGAACTTTGGTGAAACCGAGCAAAGTGCAGCAGTGATGGAACCAGAACTGGCTTCAGCATGCAACAATGCAACACCACACACCATCTCTCCTGCCGTGAAAGACTTTTACGAGGGAGCCCAAAGGCATGGACTAAATGAACTCAATGGACATTTTAGAGGCATGGCCCATAGACTAAGGGAATGATATCTGTGTGTATATATCAAAAGACAGGGAAAGTGGTGGTGATTAACTGGAATGTATTGGAAAGGGTAGGAACTGGGCATGATGTAGATGGTATAGAATAAGGGGTGGATACTGTCCTGATTTTGTCTGGGATAGAGTTAATTTTCTTTCCAGTAGCTGATACAGTGCTGTGTTTTGGATTTAAGATGAGAATAATGTTGATAACACGCTGATGTTTTAGTTGTTGCTAAGTAATGCTTACACTAGTCAAGGATTTTCAGATTTTCACCATGCTCTGCCAGGGGCACAAGAAGCTGGGAGGGGGCAGAGTCAAACTGGCCAAAGGGCTATTCCATACCGTATGACATCAGGCTCAGTATAGAAACTGGGGGCAGTTGGCCGGGGAGCAGCAATTGCTGCTTGGGGACTGGCTGGGCGTTGGTCAGCAGATGGTGAACGGTTGCATCGCTTGTTTTTTTCTTGGGTTTTGTTCCCCAACCCCCCCTTGTTGTTTTCCTTTTCATTAAAATTTATTATTATTATTATTTCATTTTAATTATTAAACTGTTCTTATCTCAGCCCATGAGTTTTCTTACTTTTGCTCTTCCAATTCTCTCCCCCATCACACCGGGGGGGAGGGTGAGCAAGCAGCCGTATGGTGCTTGGTGGCTGACTGGGGCTAAACCACGACATTACCCTTAAAAGAGGCAATGTCAACTCTTAGGACATAACACATGTTCATGTGTTATTGAATCAGGCCATTATTTCACCAGAAATCCAGAACTCCCCACTCTCCTCTCAGTGTCTCATAGTAATTACTCCTTCTGATAATTATTCCTTACAGATTCACACAGAGTAATTTACTATCACTAATGTAATCCTTTCTATAATTTTATAACTTCTAGAATTTTTAATCTAAAAAATAAACCAATATGATTTGAAAAATGTTTGTATAAATATTTGTGATTATAATGCAGCAAATCACTGGTTTTACCATACTACTTGCTCTTTAAGCAAATTAAGTATAATATTCACTAATATTTGTATCCTTAAGTAACTGTATGGAGAGAAATTAACTTTAAATAAATTAAAATAATTAGCTCCTTTCTGTTACAGCACTGATGACACTTTAGATTTATGATGTCATATCTCTTCCAATACTCAAAAGATTAGTTTTATATTAACACTTTAAATATGTTTAAAAATACAGACACTTATTTACTTCATCTCTTAAGCTTCAGGATATCCTCACTCTAAACCTTAAAGATTTCCTCTGAGTATATTAATATTCCTCTTTTGAAAAGGAAGGCTCTTTTGTAAAAACTTGACTCACTGGGTTGGGGATTTGAAGAAAATACAGAAGTGTTGTGAGCTTTAAGGACATATTCCTGACAGTCAGCTTAACGCCAAAGTAAGACTGGAGCGCTGTCTGCTTAATGATGCAAATACTACTGTAGCAAAGGTAAATATCAAACCCAACGTGCTACTGAAATTATATTCTCATCTTTCTCTTACAGTTTTATATTTCACTCTATGATTTCAAGACTGATCATTGCTCTGTATATATGTATGGGGTAGCGTTTATAGAAAACAAAAAGTGTCAGACATTTCCAGCATTATGGAAATTTTTATCCCACAGGTTTCATCCAGCTGTGTTTTCTCTTGGACTAGTCATCACAATAAAGACCACAATAAAGACCACAATAATGACCAATAAAGGAAAAAACCAAGCACAGTTATTCATTGTAAACACTGATTTTTTGAGAACTCATACTTTTTGACAGCAATTTGCAGTCATTAATATGTGTATTTCTCTGAAGCAATAGTGTCTGCAGCTAAGACCTGAACACCGCAACCAATTCGATACCTGATTAACTTCAGACACACAGATGAGTAGAAACTCTCTTATAAAGAAATGTAATGTGTTTAAATTTAAAATTATTTCAGTAATAAAATAGTGTTTTGGATGCTTCACACATAGAGGAGAACTAAAAGTATAGCGTGAGAGGAGATTTCAAGGTAGCTGGACCAAAAGGTTTGACAGTGCTCTTTACACCAGCTCAGAATGGCAGAACACACTCATAGTGTTGGAAGCTCAGACTCTTCCCCTTTGCCCTTTTATCTTTTCAAAATCATGCATGTCTATAATGCAGTAAAAGGAAAAAAAACCACCCAACCTTTTTCTTTTTGTAAGACACAGGTTGTTTGCTGTCTCTTTTTGAGAAGTAGTATGGGCAGAAATGAGGTCACTGTCTGAAATCACTCCCCCATCTGCTCTGTTTAGCCTGTGAGTCATATGGAGTAAGAAAAAAAGATTATATGAACCAGAGTTAATGTGGAACTGAAAACAACAGAGTAGCACAGCAACAAAAGAAATGACTGCCCCACGGTTTGCCCTGTTCCCCTCTATTTGCTTACTAGCTTAGATGCATTAATTAAGAAAATCAATCGAAAACAAGGCAGTGAGAAAAAATATAATTCCTAATTGTGATTAAAGCAAGTGAGGAAGCGATCTCAGGAGAACCATGGCAGTCATGATAGAAAGTGAACGGTTTTGATGACCTCTTAAGTTTCTTGAGCATCAAGAAGAAATATTAAGGGTGTTATGAATTTCATCAGGGATGAGATAATACTAGTATGTCTTGTCAGTGCAACAGAGTAGTGTGCCTTCTGGTCCCTAGAAATAAATCCCAAGGAAGCTACAGGCACTATGTACATGGTGAGTGGTGGCACAGATACAAATGCAAAGTGGTAACATAACAGCACAGAGGAGGAATCAGCATAATAGTTACACCTTGCAATCAAATCTGTTTTTGCTGAAAAGTTTGAGAAAAAGGAAGTTTCTTTCTGTGTTTTTCTGCCCTATTAATATTCAATACAGATTTGATAAAGTTTGCAGATAGATTGTCAACAGAAATGATGTCTTCCAAAATAGATAGTATTAAGATTCATTGAAGACAACATTTATTTTCCTTTCAAATTTTTGGGTTCATCTACAGAAGTAGGTCAAAATATTCCACAACTAGTTCATGATCTAAAAATGCTGCTTCAGATGTGTGGAAACTATCTGTGAAATTGGGTCTTAAAAATACAGAACAATTTTGGGCAGAATGAAAACTAAATAAAAAAAAAGAAGTAGATCAAGGCTTGGATGCATCTTTTGACGAAAGAGCTACAGATTTTATGTCTTTCATTGCAAAATAAAGTATTTAGTATTGCACATTTGTTGTGCAAGATAGACAGCTTTAATGGGAAAAAAGCCCAACCTGAGATGTGCTTTCCTGCATGACTCTGTGGGTGGCTTGCATAGTGTTTACATCTGCTTTAGGAAGAGAGGAGAAACAGCTGCTCACGGGCCTTATGCAGCCAAAAGCCGGGAGCTGGAGGCACCTTCACATCTACCTGGGCAGGTCAACCTGCACCCTGGGGCTCAAAGTCAGGCCAAGCTCAGCACCACAAGGGGAAGCTGCTGCCCTGCCACTGCGACCCGTGCCCAGAGCCCCGACCCAAAACCCAGTGCTCACAGCGCCGACAATCAAATCTCCCGTGGGAAAGGATGGTCGAAATCCAGCGCTTCCCCATCTGAGGGAGTGCCCGATCACTGACCCACTGCCGCCCGCCTTTGCTGACAGCACATGACTTGCCATTTGGATGTAAAAGTAAAGTTTCAACGTGTGCTTTTCTGACCACACACACATCTTAATCTTGGCAGCTGAACCAGAAAACAAGTGCTTGTATAGACTTAGTCATCTCCGTTTTGCTTCCAGTCTTAAATTTATTGAAATATTTCTTGGTGCACTTTTTCAGGGCTACTACGGAAAGCAAGGGAAGCCACTAACAGCACAGGGGAAGGTATTTTCATAAAAACCAGGAGACTTCAGAGTTCATCAAGGAGCAGCCTCAAGCAGGAGGATTGTTTATTCAGTACTTTGAAAGGGAGGGAGAGGGAGAAACTAATGCAAGGATGGAACAAAATGAGATGTACAACATTCATTAAAAAATTAAAGTGTTGATGAAAAACAAGATGACTTTTTAATTGTAAAATATTCAATATATTGAATATAACAAATGGTTTTTTTGTTACTTGGTTAGTATCTTGTGGGCAGGACAGAGAAGGAATAGAGAATTTTTCATACATTTAATAAATGCTTATTTATTAAAGCATTTATTAAATGTTTAAAAAAAAACAGTTCTGAGGTGCATTCTTGGTAAACAAACCTATAAGCTCACTACAAGTCAAAGTAAGAGTCAAAATAAAGCCCTTATTGTTGCTTAAAAAAAAAAAAATTAAAATGCTAATTCAGATAAATTTCTAACAGTTTTTTTTTTTTTAATTCAAACCACTGTTCAAAACTACCTCTCACCTAGGGCTATATACTCTAGCCCCTTGCTCTTCTGACAAGAAAGTTAGCATGCAACAGCTGATACATAAATAGCTGAACCCATAGGTTCTAAGTCACATAATGGTATGAATTCAGCTTATATGTCTAGGATCTGAATTTGCATTTGGAGCCGATATGAATCTTGTTCTTACAAAAATAACATTCCTCCCAAGTACTAGAAGAAAGTTGAAAGGATTTTCATTACTCCCTTAAACCCTAAACCTGCAAATTCCTCTGTGTTTGTTCTACTTTGCTAGCTGGCAGTGAGACCAGAAGTATGATGGGATATTTCATTATTACCTGTTGAATAGCTAAAAACCAGAAAACTTGTAAGCAGAAAGAGCCAATGCATTTACAGTAAGATTCATTTGGTGACTACATCGATCTGCTGAATATTAAAATTTGTAAAAATCTTTTGTTGTCTTTCAGTTAACTGCAGGGGTAATGTCTCCGCAGGTAAAACAAGGTCAGGTGGAGACAGGTCAAGTCACTTCATTCTTTCTCACTTCACCCCAGGCCCATTCTCGAAAGGCATATCAAAATACACTAAATTAATAAGGCTGATTCAACAGCTACAATTCTCTTAATACTTCAACAACAGAACAGTAACCGCTGACACAGCCAGCTGGAGTGTCAGCCCCAGAGGACTTACATCTACAGTTACAAAATGCCGGAGGAAACACGGATCTAAACAGAAACCTCTCCCAGCCAAGACGGTCTTTATCTGTTTCTGATTAAGATTCCATCCCTGTTTGCAATCCCAAATGCTAGTAACACTCACCCCTCCTCGAAATTCTGCTGGCTCATCCCCACCCCCATAAATGCTACAACCGTTATTGCATTAGTGACCCCTAGTTTGAGAGCTGTTGCCTAGATCTTTCCCTCCCCTATGCTATATTTGTATCCAGTCAATGAATCCAAAATCCCCCACTAATTACCATCTAAGCTGTTATAAAGAATCTACTTGTGTTACTGCATGAAAGAGGATTACTGTACTTTAAACTTAGCAAGGCTTGGTAATCCCATGTGCCGTAGGACTGGACACCATAATGGATGCAAGTTTACAGACAGCGCTTTGGGCAGCGTTTCCTTAGCTGCATGGTTTAGTTGCTACCACTACTCTTTGCTTCTGCTGCAACACCCAACAAGTCTCTGTCCACGATAGCTGTGCAACATGCTGAGGAGCACATGCAAAAAAATAATACAAATACATGTGGAGTAATATCTTTATTTAGTTAGGTGCTTTTACAATTCTTAATGCTATAGCATCCTTCTAAGATGATGATGGAAGATTTCCTTGATGGTATTTACGGCCTTTCAAAATTCCTCTGAAATCCGTTTTGGAGTTAATGATTTTTGTTTACAACAACCATTGGAAAAAAGTAAGTAAAGCTCCTACCATAAGAGCTCAGATAAGTGATCTTAAGCCTATGCTTATCTCCCAATCTAAATATTTTAGACATCCGAAATTCGTGTTTAATGAACAAGTTAGTATCTGAAGACAGCATGAGAGTAAGTAGCAAGCGCTCCATTGTATTAAAATGTGTTTTCAAATTTGATCACATAATTTTAAAATAAGCAAAAAGAATGCTTTGATTTCATTTACAGAGAGGAAGGAAAAAAGCTCACTTTTGTTAATAACTTGCACACTATCGAAAGTTTACACAGCTCCATTAAGTGGCACTGCAAATCATTCGCTCTCTGCATTTGTAGGCCAACTGAAAAGAGCCGGGTTCACAAGGATACCAAAGACCTACATAATGTCTTCCAAGGCTCATGCCTTTTCCAGAGAAGAGAGGGGATTATCCAGTAGAGGAGATATTAACTCAAGAGTCTCCAGGAAGGGAACTTTTGAGAAAGGCAGTGCTTGCAGGACAAGGAAACATCCATTGCATAGCTAGGAAGCATTGGGAGACAGGTATACAACTTACACTGAAACTCCAGCCTTCATGTTTCAGCAAGTGATGGAACTAAAATGTTGTTTCGGCAGTATAGAGCACCAAAAGTTGTTCCCCACCTTGTGTATATCTACATTTCAGCTCTAAAACTTTATTAGCACTAATTTTCTCTTGAATACAAATTTCCTTTACGTGAAGTGAATTAAAAAAAAAAAGAAAGGTAAAGAAACTAAGCAACCTACAAAAAAGTCTATTTCTAAGAATTTTTCCAGGGCTTCAGTTTAAAAGGTCATGAATTGGAAGAGTTATGAAAAAAACAATGAAGAAAAATTGCTGAGTTACAAACCTTAGAAGACTGACTCCCGAGAACTCCTGGATTTTTCAAGCTTTTGATGACAGAGTAGGTTGAAAAATGACTAAAACACTTGCCAACAACAAAAGATAGAAAAATTATTTTAAATCACATTCTCAAGAAAAATGAATTGTCAAGAAATTATTTTCATTATCACTAGCACAAATTGTCTTGTCCACCACAGAGCAAGGTCCATTACTCATAGGTTAGTTTAATCAGCTCCAGTAGTTTTGGGAATATTTTACTGAAAATAGACCCTTTCCAGGTTAGGAGTTTCTTCTCAACTTTGAAAAAAAAAAATCTACTAGACAAATCATTTGTCATGTTCATTTTCATCTGTGACACATCTGTCCCAAAACAGGCAACATAATACCATGCCACCAAGGAAGGATTTGCTTATGCAGTTAAATATTCCATATAAAGTATGACTATAAAAAAATATTTTTACAGTGCATCTGCATTTTTTAAAAAAATCTGTAGAAAGACAAAGCTAAGTATTTTACACATATCTGTCCCTGGATTGAGAACTCTTCTGCAGGTGTCACTGTAGCTCTCTACAAAGGTCCAAATTTTACACAATATTTCTTCATTGAAGCCAACTAAACTCTTTGTCCTGATACCTCATGGCATTGAAGTCCATGCTTAAACACTTCCCCAAAAGTTCATTAACCCAAAGTTAAGATTACTTCCCTTGTGTCCTCATTCAGCTGTTCTCAAACCACTGAACACCAGGAAATAGTCTCACAAAAACATGTCCTCTACAAACCTTTTAGCTCACACAAACAGCTCAATCCATGCAGCTAGTGTGGCAGTAAAGCTCATGAAGACTGCAGAAATGTGTAGACAGGTTTGAAGTGAAAGACCATGGACCTCCCCAAAAGCACCCCATTGCGCCCCAGTAGAGCAGTAACACAGGACCAGAGGTTTTTCTTTCCCAGGGGTCATTTAATCTAATATTTTTGGTGTATACATAAAAGTTTTGCCATTAGGAGAACGGGTAAAAACTTTCCATGGCTTCCATTATTTCCCTGCCCTCTTTATGAAACTTACTTAAAATTTCTAGATAACGAGTTAACTAAGTTATGTAAGGTGTCATGATAGCTGTCTATAAAGGGCCAAATTGTATGCTTTTGCTTCTTGATTGAATCCAGCTAAACTCCTTGTCCCAGCAGCTTGTGGGCTCTAAGTTTCACAGATAAGCTCCTCATTTCCCCCAGAAGTCATTAACTCAAAGTAAAGGTTGTCCAGTGGCGCTTTCCTTTATAATGGTTATAGAAATCCACTTAGAGAAATCCACTTCAAATAAGAAAGGGTTATATATTTTTATATAATACCTTCAACACTCTTATTAACAGGTTTTGTGCATGACAGTATCTTCAATTTTCTTCTGATGGTGTCTAGTTATTTTTCCTGAATGGTTACAATCAAACCTCTCGGGAAGTGGCTGAGTGGTCTGAAATATACTTTCCCTCTGTCAGTCTACCTAGCTTTCTCAGCTTCTCACCTTGGCAGTGCTCTTCTGAAATTCCTGTGATCTCATGTCACTTAACATCAATAATTTCACCATTATAGCAGCAAGCATATATTTTAGTGCTTTGCTGTCCCTGTATATAAATCAAGTCATGTTAGCATTTCCAACTTTCCTAATGCAAATGCCAAGACTGAGGACTCCACATCTGAAAGAGGCCATCGTTTGCCTCCTTCAATAGTATTTACAAAATAAAAGGAAATCTCAGGGAATTCTCTTTCTCCCTGCTCCTGAAGGGCAAATGCATTATCATCTTTTTCTCCAAAGACAGTATCTGAAGTCGTATAAAGATTAAGGCTTTGATGCCCTATTCTAACTGAAATCTCTCTCACCATTCCTGACAAAGAACCTGTGGAGGAAATTTTACTTTGAGATAACCTTATAAAAATGATTTAACACAGTATTTTCATGATTAACATTATTAACTTACCTAAGACAAGCACGAAATAATATATCTCTTCACACATGTGATTAAAAGCCATCTCAGAAGATATGGCCAGTTAAAAACATCAGGTAACACAGTAAGAGAATCGGCCCAGAAGCATGCTAAGGACCTAATGCACTGCTGACATTCTGCTTAGCTGGGTTTAATCTCTGCCACAACCATGGTCCTTTTAAAATTTGCTCCAGAAAAGGCAAGAGACATGAAAGAGGAGCAGGTGATGATCGAGCATTAATTGGAATCCCAAAGTGAATGTGACTTTCACATTTTTTTCTCTACATGATGTGATCTTTTTAATATGTAGCAGTAGATTTGCAGCATGATGGCCTAAGGATAAAAGGGAATCAAGGTTTGCAGAGAAAAGCAGGTAACGGTAGCTGGATAAAACAAGGCAAGCTTGCAGCCACCGTTCCTTAAGAAGCTGATAAAGTTACTCTGACACAAAGGCTCTCATATTTCCCCCGCTCCAGCTCTATCAGTGAATCTAAGGAAAAGGTATCGCCTCTCCCTACAAACACTGCTTCCTTTTTCAGCGTGCTGCTTTAACAGGGTCACAACCTTTGGGTCAGTCTTTTCACAAGTGGTGGAAAGACCTTGCAGTTATATTCCTGCACCATAGAGGATGACTTACTAGGAGCCAACATACACTAAAGATGAGCAAGGCTGGAGGAAAAAGAGGTGCATCTTACAGAGAGGCTCTGGTCATTCTGAATGTACTTATTCAGCTGCAGTAACGCTTTCCCAAAACATTTTCCCTTTCCCCCTCAATGACAGCATGCTGGATTTGCAAAGACCTCTCCTCCCTTCCCCCACATCACGTTATTCTTTACATCTTCTCTCTTACACTGAGAAAACGATGCAGAAAGAGTATCCAGTGTTTTCCACACCAAATAATTTGTTGACTGTTAGAGGGCATATGGGCAGGACAAGCGCTGCCTTCAGCAGAGTATCTGTGCCCTCTGTCATTATTTTCTGCTCTCGCTGCCCGTTCCTAGCTCAAAGCAAGCCCTACTTCCGTCCGCTACTCGCAGCAGTCGTTTAAAGGACAAGAGTTTTTTTGTAGCTGTGCTGCAATTCACAATGCCAACACAGAAAGCCTCGTTCCTTCTTTACTTTTTATCTAGGAATGAACACAAAAGATGGGGAGGGGGAAGGGAAGGAGAGATGGAAAAGTGCCCCAACGTTTCTTCTGGCGTACACAACGTTCATTGCAAAGTTCACGGCCTTAATATATGCAATCTGGGTTACCTATAGAATATTAAATCATAGAGTCATTAACATATCAGAGGTTAAGTTATTTTCATTTCTATACCTATAGAAGAAGAAATAAAATTATTTTTATTTGGAGTAATTATCCATGTGTGAAAATTGCTTTTTAACTGGTATTTGAATCTAGTTCTTATTTTGGTAAAGTACACATTTTAAGCACATAGTAAGTAGCCACTGCAAATATTGCTGAGACTTATCTACCATAATCCACTACCACCATTTATATAAAAACATTTAAACATGATTTTCCAAAGATATGTTCTTTACCACATAAGAATTAATTTTGGGAATTCTTTTGTGTGCTGCTTTATTAATAGCCAGAGTTTTATAATATGCTAAAATCATGCATACTAGCAGATGAAAACAGAGAAGAGGCATTTAAATTCCTGGAAATTTAGAAAATCATGTTTCCATGCCAATCAAAACAGACTAAAGTCCTTCTGCTGTCACTCATCTCAACAGTAACCTTACTGTGAAAGTCTGTCTGTCTTCGCTCATATTTGCAAAATATTTTCGAGAAGTTACTTGTGCCATGACATGTGGGTGAAAATTCCCAATTTCCAATTTAGTTTACCATTGCAAATTAAAGAGTAGATAAAGTTTTTGTTTACTATAGGTACTAGGGAGTGCCTTTGCTTAAAACCGAGATAAGCTGTGTTGTATTTGAAACAGAGCTCAGGGAGGGACCTACAGACACAGTCTTACGGAGGTCTGACCCCCAGGGAAAGTTCCAACATGGACAAAGTTCCAGCTACTCAATCCTTTTACAATTATTATTATTTCTTAAATTATTATTTTATTATTATTTCTTAAATTATTATTTTACTATTATTATTCCTGATAGTTTAAAAACGCAACCAAGCACAACCGTGAAAAAAGACATGACAAACCTGTGCTATTGTCTTCACTTTCTCTCTGAAAAGAAAATATGTCTATCCTGCCCTATAATAATTTTCTCATTTAGTTAATTGTCCTTTATATTTCCCTGAACTAAGCATCCAACTACGGATAATGTAGCCTCAAAATATCTCCAGGAAAGAAGCCAGTTGCCTCCTTCTCTAGGACCAATGTTTAGGTAGGTAAATTGCATTCAGTCCTGTTTTGCTTTAAGGGTGTTTGACCCATTTGATACAGAGAGTTGATCTACAATCATCATTCAGCCACTGAAATGAAAAGATTTCCTTCCATAAATGATGTGCATACAATAAGCAACAGAATTAAAAGATCACAACCTTCACCGAGACAAGGTGTACAAACGCAGTAAGATAAAGCACTCATTGCTTCAGATAACTTTTGTCTACTAAAATCGATCTGTCAATTGGAACTTCTTCATGTAAACTGTTACAAATTTTGCAATACTTAGTTTATTATTATATAGAAAAGTACATCATGCATCTAGGGAAAACAAGGGGTATGGCATATACCCTTTTGCTGCAGAGATAAACAACGAGATGACAGCAGTGCTGCCTGCCGGGGAGGTGTCCCGCGGCTGTTCAGGCAGCAGCACTGAGTGGGAAAGGGAAGACCTTGCTCATAATGCACCTGATGGTAATGTCCGACTGGCAAACGCAGAGATTTTAAAACAGAACTCTGCTGCATGTTCAGGGGAAAAAAAAAAAAAGAAGAAATTATCTCCTTTCTTTGTGAATTTAAATAGTTTGACACCATATGAACGGCTCAAAATATTTTTCCATTTTGTGTGTTATCATATAAAGTTGAAATAAAATTTGCCACGTTATTGAAGTGAAATACTGAAATTGGGCTGGGAAGCTCTGCAATGAAAGAACGATGCTCTCACATTGTGCCTGTTTCAAAATGGCATTTTCTCAGTGCCTGTCTGTGTCATTGGAAAATGTCCAACTGACTTCAGGTAAGTATATGGCTTATCAGAGGTATATCTCCATCTCTGGGTTGCAGGAGAGTGCAAAGTATGTATTGGCCCTCAGTCTTGTTCTAAAACAGTGCAACAGTATACTCTCCGATACATGAAATTCATGGCAAAGCTAGCTTACCTCCCTGCTACAAAAGCACCTCCGGTATTTTTAGGTGTAAAAATATGAGAACTGTTTGTGTTCTGAAGGGTACAGAATAGCTTAAGAGCAACAACAAGTGTTGTAAGAACCGACATGATGCATTCACAGCCTTGTTTGTTAAATGCCAAATGATATTCCATTTTGCAGAGCTTAGGCCCACCATCTCTGTTGCAGAATTCACTGGTTTCTCCAGCCTATCTCAACATTGAGATTTTTTGTTCTTGCACGCAGCCGGCAGTCTGGCAAGCTAATCGTCCTCTGCTGATTCTGCCAGATGTCTGTGAAATAGAAAGCTGCCCACCACCAAACAGACTGGCAGTTTTATGACTGTGACAATTGCTTGTGGCAAAATTATAATTAGTACACCAATGTTGCTATGCATTCTAAATTGGATCACACTGATTCCTGCTCCAGTTTTTTTAGACACTCTGAATATGATTTTTAAACAATTGTGAAAACAGCTGCATGCTGATTGCCATTAAAACCAACATCTACCAGATCTTAAGCATCAGGCACAGAGATGTTTCTCTTGCTACTCCAAGAGATGGTGTAAGTGGCAAAGATTATGCTGTGTCAGTCCAGGGAAGGCTGTCAATGTTGTTCTTAGAGTTATAAAACATCTTTGGGTGATTAGAGATAACAGCCCATGTAACATCTCCAAGTGGTTGCTGACATGCAGATTATACAGACTTTTTGCTAAACAGAACACTCCACACAGGGCTGCTGCTATGATTAAATATTTTTCATATGTGTTTCCATTCCAAGCATTTTTAAACACCTCTAAGCAAGGGAGAGTGGGTGGAGAAATATGACATGCAGAGAAAAAGATTTGGAAATGTAACAGTTCACAAAAAATATTCTCAAAGAGGTCAGAAATGCTATGTTTCTCCCCCATCGCTGCCCAAAAGTGGCTCTCATCTCACTGCCTAATCCCTGGGAATGTGGAAGACGTAATCCCACCAAACTACTTTTTAGATACTGTTGGTATCGCTTAAGGAGGGGACATGCAAGATGCACACCTCCCTTTAACCAGCTCAGCAGGTTATTTGCAGTCTGGTGCAGCTGGCATGAGGTCCCGTGGTGGTGGCTGGTGGTGGGGAAGGAGCCACCTTTCCAGGGGCTGTTTCTACGGATGCTCGCTCCTGCATGGGGAACCGGTGCCTTTCCAACGATGCAGCTGTGCTGCACTGCAATGAGGTTTCCAAATGATTTGCATTTTGATCTAACTGCTCTAATCATGGGAGAGGAAAGCAAAAACACTGATGGATTTTTAATTATCTCTAGTTGTGGCCACCACTGCTAAAGCTTAAGCAAAGTCAGTGGCTTTTGCTCCTTTCAAGCAACTTCCTTGCTGCAGCCAAGAAAAAGCCATCTGAAGAAGAAACTGCTCACGCTGGGGAGAGGAGCTGCCTGGTCTCACAGCCCCACTGCTAAGAACATCTAAAAACAGCAGAGGCAAATGCGCAGAGCCCTCGGATGAGCGCGTGGAGAAGAGCCCACCTTGGGCTCTCCTGAACCAAACAGGAACCATCACAGATGGTGGCTTCTCACCACCTATCGCAAAGCCTGGCTGAAATCAGCTGCAGTGCACTTGCAGACTAGTACAACAAGCCTAAAGTGAAATGGAGAGCATAGTAGGCACGCTGAGTACCATTTTGAGGCTCTTGAGAAAAGAGTTAAGATGAGACACTCTGCTTGTGCCAGACAGCTGTGTTGCAGGTTAGCAGGACTTTCCCCACAGACACTTCCCACAGTGGGGGTGATGGCAGCAGCCTGGCCCCCAAAATTCAACTCTCCTTTAGACGGACCCACAAGGAGGGCTCGGGGGGCTGCCCAGCAAAGCTTTGCAGCCCGACGCAGACACAGAGCAGGCGGAGGGTGGGCAGCCCTCGCAATGAGCAGGAAAGTTTTGCCATGCGTTTGCTAGCTGGCCTTTTGTGAGTTTTATAAATGCAAGGTTTTCAGCACCATAGTGAGCACTGCAATATGAGACATCTTTGCATCAGTTATAGCACAGCAGCACTTGGAAAAAAAACTTGCTGGCCAGAGTCCTCAATGGGGAACGTTCAAAAGAACATACAGGGAACAGCGGCTCTTGCTTCCCTAATGGCAATGTGCTGTGTAGGCATTTAGCAATGGCTGCAACAAGTACGAACAAAACAACACTCATACACTGCCGCTGCATGAGCTGTCCTGCCATTCTGATTTTCTACAAGGCAGGTGTAAGGTCATGGAGCCAAAAGGTTTGGGAAAAAAAAATCACATAGCAGTCAAAGCCATTTCAGCGTTTGCTGTAAGGCGAACAAACAGAGGAGAATAGAAACCCCTGTGCCTGCGAGGCTCCTGCACACTCCTCACACTCGCGGCCACCCGGCTAGGACATGCAGGCATCTCAAGGGGACATCTCAAAGGAGTAATCAGCAGCCAGCTTTGAAAAATCCAGCTTTGGAGCTCAGATGTGCTGATTATAGATCTCTCTGGTCACTATCATTGTGCTAACAACCTAAACACTGTTTACTGCAGGATAGGCCTTTCTGTTGCTATTGCAAAAGCCAACATATTTTAAAAGAAAATACTCTTTCAAGACAATTTCATTGTTCAAGGCCTGACAGCAAACAAGCAAATCACCCGTATACATGCAGTGATTAGTCCAGCCAAAATGAGAAGGAAAAAACAGAGACAAAAGCTCTCCTTCTGGGCATCTTTATTATTCTACATGATGAATCTTAAAAAAGAAAAAAAGGAAAAAAAGCCATAACCCAAACATCAAGCAAGAAATAAACATCAGCTTAAAATATCTCTCTTGAATAAGGAAAGGCATCAAATCAATTGTGTGGGCATACAAAAATATTTTACTGATGAAAAATACTTTTGAAGCCTTATAGGCCATGTTCATTTATGCATAATGTAAAAATGTTATGGGTTTGGGATTTTTTTTTTGGTTGGTTGGTTTTTGTTTGTTTGTTTTAAAAGGAGATTTGCCCAATTGATGATTGGAAAGAATCACTTCAAAAAAGTATTAGCTCTGCTACTTAAAAATAAGTATTTCTTAGCAACAGGACTCAAGACTCCTGGAAATTCAAGACAAGATTCACTGGAACTACTGTTAAGATATACTACAAAATTCAATGTTCATATGGTAGCACTCTGTAATACATTAATATTGACCTAAGATAATATTGAAG